>NW_018128007.1:3790689-3817999 GCF_001952655.1 Monopterus albus | reverse complement strand
TGGTTAAGAATATTTGATCCACTTTCACTCGGTTTTGTGGAATTACAGAAGCCTAGTCGATGTTGAAATGTTCATTAAACTGTAGCCTACATGTTTCTGCAAGCACGCTTATGACAAGCTGTTGCATGAAAACTAGTCTACCTCCTTGTATCCTGCAGGTTGGGTGTAGATGTGGTACGAAGGTAAAATTTGACAAAACATAACGATACTTTCATTTCTGACAATTTCGTTTATGGGTTACAATGTTCCGCTGACAAAGGTGACCACCAAACGCCTGCAGGTGCAGCACAAACAAGCAGTGGGTTGGTTAACACTACACAGACCCGTTCCTATGTTTTCATCTCTGTCCCCCGTGACCAGGTGTACCTGTCCCGTTTTTGCTGTGTTGGCAAGTTTCTGCACAGTCAAGATTGAAGATTAAAAAATGCATTGATCTCTGTATGCCATATCCATAGAAGCCATAACCCTAAACTGCCACATTGTGGCATGAAAAGAAAAAAGGCACCATAATGGACATCCCTGGTTCCTCCTGCCTCACTTCAATCACCGTTGAACTGTTGAATGTAAGTTACCAGGTTCTGAGTCTCAGTGACATTTCTATTAAAGAAGATTCCTTATTTTAGACTGTTTTGGTAAAATAGTAGAATACGGATCATATTTTATTGTATATTATTTATAGATTTGCTGTTTAGGCACAATAATGGAGGCCCTATCGCGATCATCCCAAGGTGTGATTCATTGTTTTGTGCTGCCCTGTGCTAATCTGAAGCTGTGAACTTCCCCACATCCTCTAACTGTGTGCGTCACATTTTACACGAAAAAAAAAAAAACCCTGATGCCTTTGCCATGTAAATTAAACCACTGCATTACTTCCGCCCTCGGCGCGCTGTCTTGCCCCTATTCCTCTGCTCACAAAGCAAAAGCTGTCGGTGGTGTATTTATAATGTCGAGGTTTACCAGCCGTGCGCTATGCTGCCACAGCAGCACGTCGCCATCCTGCCTGTCCCGGCCACCTTTTGTCTCCGTCTCCACAGCTCCACGCAGCTTCCACGCAGAGTGCAGCGCAGGCTTACCCACAGTAGCGCACACACTTAGGAACAACTTTCTGCTTGAACAAATCGACTTTTAGAATAATTTATGTTCCGTGCGTAGTGCGTGATGGGACTTTGCATTTAGAAGGGACGTTGGGGCAGATATGAAGTAGGCTAGGTGTTATCATGTACAGTAATAACAGGAATCAGGATGCAGTCATTATAGCGAATATAATGGTTCACTCCTTCCTGAAATTTTCCAAATAGATTACTTTGTAAAAAATGTTATGCCCTGCTCACAAGAACTTCTCGTCTTGAACGTATCGAGCTGTGAGTTACCTAACAACAGCCCAAAAGAGAAATGGTCACAATCTAGACTGTAGAGCTGTTTTTCTTACTTCCCTTTTTGTGTCTATCTGTTGAGCTTAGTGTAGCTGTATTTTCTCAACAAGTTGACATGATGAGTAGGCACTGGGTATGTATCAGGTGTTTATAGGGTATACAGTATATTTAATGGACATTAAAGGTGGGAATACAGCCTGTGTTGTTGCTGCTAGTAGCTGACACTTGTGTGCAGGAAAAGTTATGACTGTATGCTGTTACATGTACTTGTGTTTATTCAAGCCAACAAACCAAATCTGTCACATTATGGGTAGATTTAAAGACAGTAAAGTGAGAAAAACTGTCTACTTTGTGTATTTATGTTTGTACATAAAATCCTTAGCCTGGGTATGTACAAGAGATATATACTCACTGCTCACTTTATTAGGTACACCTGTACACTTGTATGCTATTGAATGCAGCTCTTCCACCTTAACATCTGTGTTTATGAAACTCAGAATGTTCTAGTTTTTGGTGAAATTGTCATAAATATATAAATTCAAATGTATGTTTATTATTGAGGTCATATAGTTAGGTGTTGTTGTACTGGACCTACTTTACATACAGAGGTGTTCCTAATATTCTCACCATCTCATGTATGTAGCTGGGGAGGACAAACATATAGAGACACCTCTAAATATAATGTAGTCATAAACATAGATGTTAAGGTGGAAGTGTTGCATTCAATTGCACACAACTGTACAGGTGTACCTAATAAAGTGGCCGATGAGTGTACTATATATGATTCCTCTAAAAACATGCACACCTAGAAATGGAGGATAAGCATGACTTCAGATATGCATTTTATAGCAGCATAAGCCAGCCTGCTTGTATGTTTCTGTACAGCTTTAGAACAGGTTCCAGTAGCTGTATTTTGCCCATAAAGATGTCGTGCACGTCTCCGACCTCCTGCCCAGTCACAAACTACCACACTGTTGGCTGCAGTACAGCAGCCTGCTGTCACCGTGCCACTGACCTGCACCGCACTGGATCTGTCCATGGTGCTGATGCTCATTTTCACACGCTAAATCAGCTCTCTCAAGTTCAGGGTCAGCCTGTGTGCATTTATCTTTCACAGAGGAAGTGTTTTAACTGCAACCTTTGAGAGCTGAGGGGAATTATGTTGCCGAGTTATCGCTGCAGGCATTTTTTTTTAACACCCAACTACTGGCCACAGATGTGCAGGGGAGAGACAGATGTTCTGTCCCACAATATGCCTATTCAGTCTTTCACATAAGTTGTAGAAAGCAGTTTTTAAAAGTAGCTGCTGCATTAGTGATGTTGAGTTGAGCATCATTCCTCACATAATAGAGTAAATGCAGGAAATGGGACTTGGCCTTGGCTAAAGTCACTGCAGTATACTACAGATACAGTAGATGCTGAAGAACGGCAACTATCAATATTTACTGTGTACTTTTACACCAGACATATGGTAACAGTTTTTATGAGTACATTTAGAGTGAGGAGGACCATAATACTTGGTGCCTCTTAAAATCAGCATGACGCCTTTCATTAAAAAATAAAGTACTGTGCAGAACCACAGCTAATCTTGTGGTTTTATGTCCTGGAATTATATGTAAAATAGCTGACCTAGATTTAGATCTTATTGTAACTGAAAACGTTGCAATCTTTGATTTTGTGAGCTTGTCCTGTCATCTAAATGAAAAGTGCATCATGTCTCTGCACTGCTGTTCCGTGTGTCATGTCAGCAGTGGATTCCATCCAGTAAATGGTTTACTAATGTCTACATACAACAGCATGTTAGAAACAAGTTACTGGTTGAATGACCAGCTCTTTGGAATATTTATGTCAACCCCTCAACTCCATGGTTTGTATTTTAATAAATGCACGTCAGTAAGATGCACACAGACACAGACGACACCACTACACAACTGCATAAGGCCAGTTGCATATCACTGATGGTGTAATATGCACTAATATAGTTGTTTACATCAATACGTAAGCACAGTACAGTGAATCTCTGTCAGTACGATCTCTGAAGAGAAAGATACAGTCAAGAAAGAACGACTCTTGAATCCACACTTTTCTCCAGGTAGATACATTATCTTCTACATGCCCTTTGCATGTAAAATATATGAACCAGTGTTTTCTGGTGTGGTGGGTAGAAGGATGTGCCCCTTGTGTTTCTCTATACCTGCACTCTTATCTGTCTATGAAATTATGTTGTGGCTGCATTGGGGAAACAAATCTATAGTCTGATTTCATATACAGTATCTCTGATTCCCATGCCAGGGTTCAGCATAAACCCATTTTTATTATAACATCCACATCAGTGTTCTAGATTCTAATCCTGATTTCTTTTCTCCACACCAGCTGGTTACATCAGTGACTACATCAGCCCTGTTGTGTACGATGGTGAGAGTGACAGTGGGATCAAGGTGCCCTCCCCTGACCCCCTCTACGATGGCATTCACAGTGACTACGGGGCCCCTGACTCTGAGTCTCCCGACAGCCCCAGCTCAGAAATCACTGATGGCTACATCAACGGAGATGCTGCAGTGAGTGAGGGCTACACAGTTGATGCCTTCTTCATCACTGATGGCCGCTCAAGGAGGAAAGCTCTTGGCAGTCCCAGGAGCATCCAAAGGCACACGTGCAACGAGTGCGGCAAAACCTATGCCACGTCTTCCAACCTGAGCCGGCACAAACAGACACACCGCTCGCTGGACAGCAAGCTGGCAAAGAAATGTCCGACCTGCGGGAAGGTGTACGTGTCCATGCCCGCCATGGCCATGCATCTGCTCACTCACGACCTCAAGCACAAGTGTGATGTGTGCGGGAAAGCGTTCAGTCGACCTTGGCTTTTACAGGGGCACATGCGCTCTCACACGGGTGAGAAGCCATTCGGGTGTGCCCACTGCGGAAAGGCCTTTGCAGATCGCTCGAACCTGCGCGCTCACATGCAGACCCACTCGGCCTTCAAGCACTTCAAGTGTAAACGCTGCAACAAGACCTTTGCGCTCAAGAGTTACCTGAACAAGCACTACGAGTCTGCCTGCTTCAAAGGCCCCTTCTCTCCTCTTGGCCCCCTAGACGCATGACACCCTGCATAGATAAAACAGGCAAAACTGCAGACATAATTTACCATTATCCTTACAGGCCAAACTGCAAACACAAACAATCTACTTTGGTCGGAATATGACCTCGCTTTCTCTCCTCCCTCTCTCTCACTTACCCCCACCTTTCACTTGGAACTTATCCATGATGATGAAGATAGCACAATTCTTCTCCTTGAGATTTTCCCACTTAAGGATATAACTGATCGACGCATGCACTTCCTCAAAAATGCTTCACCTCCTCTTCCTCTGTCTGTTCTGGATAGAGACAATAGTACTAACTCGACTTCCTTCTGGCATCTAAATACAGTAAGACACCATATATTTTGGGACATTGATGATGATGATGACAAAGACAAGAGTAAGCCTATAGCTACTGAAAAGCAGTAAAAGATTTTTCCTTTTGATATTGCTTTTTTGGGGAATAATAGTAATAATAGTAGTAATAATAATAATGATAAAAATGTTCTGCTGCACCAAGTGACCATATTCTCACCACTACTGAGGTATTTTATTTACAGTACTTATTTAAACATTTTTCTTTTTTATTTATTGTTAAGTTTATACTTGATTTAGTAACAATGAAGTGATGACATTATTTATTTGTTGCACTTTAATTTTTGTACATGTAGAATATTTGCCAACCTTTTTTATTCACACAGGCCAAAGCATATGTCACTTTGAGTACTCATTTTAATTCTGTTGTTTACCTTTTTCTTATTAACATTGTTGCATGCAAAAAACAAACAAAAAAACAAAAACAAAAAACATAATAATAATAATAATGCGAATCTATGCCAACATCATAAAAAGCTTATGATTTTTTGCCAAAATCCTATAGATAGAACCTGAGGGCAATATTTTTCTCTTGAAGCCTCCGTAGGACTCTTTTAAAGCAATAATCACCTAATGCATGGTATTTTATGATGAAGTTATGAAGTATTACCTACTACTGTATAGCAGTTTAAAATCAGGTATGTTTCACTTCACCTATAGTCATAAACAGAAAAAATACTAATATTACAGACATCAGGGAACATGCCAGTGTAGTATTAGAGTAACAAAAAAAAGTCCTGTCTTTCCTCGCGTGTTATGCACTGCCTGCCTCTTAGTGAGTAGAACTAATGTAGGATGTAGGTTAGAGAGGCTGGGATCAGCTGCCTGCTGGGAATGAGGCCTATTGTAGGATGACTATAACCCTGACAGACCTGCACAAGGCTAACTCAAGCATGACGTAAGCCTACTGACAATAACCAGGAGAGGCCTAATCTTGGACAGACTTCTTTTTAAAAATCTTCTTTCTTGTGTCATGCAGCCAAATAATGTAACAATGGGTCTTTATCAACCTTTTAGTAACACCAAGAGACATATCTTTCTTTTGGTATATAAATGGAATGAAATAAAATAAAACGAGGTTTATACAACAACCAGATTGGAGAATTGTACATTGAGATGTGCACTATCCCAAAGGCACAGACAGCCCACATGGTGTTCTCTTGCTAAATACCATATAATTTCCATAGAAACCCAAGTCAAAGTTTGGTTCACTGTTGGACTGAGGTCAACTTTAAATGCAATGCATTATTCAGCTCCCCTTCCAGTGCACTTCCAAACCATAGTGTGCATTCTTAAACCACAGAAAAAGCATGCACTTCAAACTTTGTTAGCTGGTCTGATTCCAGGTTAACTGTTAGAGTCCCACACTGTACATACAAAGGTCTGTGTCCTAATTATTCTGCAGTAGGCCCCATTCATCCCTACTGGTCCAACAACGGGCTAAGTTTGTGAGTGCCAGACCTACAGACAGGCTAACTCTAATCAACCCTGACCCCACAGATAGCTTAACCTTTGCTCTAAGGTGGCCAACACCAGTGTTGCTGAACCCAGTTCTGTGAAGCTCAGAGACCTTTTCTACAGATTTGTGAAGCTTCCCTGGTGACAGGTTGAGGATACACAGAGCCACACAGTTAAATGAAATGTTTATGTACATATGCCATACTGTATGTCCACAACAGACACATTTGTTTATGCGCACAGCGCGATGGGTGCATTCTTGCACATGTGAGAACACACAGCTTGCTGATAAGCTTTTGTGGGCTACAAAATCTGTCTATAGTCCAGCTGTCAACATCTGAAAGGAAATGGTTTAATATTCAAGTATCTGACATACAAGCTTTTATAATAGTAGCGATTGCTCAGGCATGAGATTACTCAGTTACAGATGCGGTTGACTGATATCCAATGCCATTTAAGGTTAGAGGAACAAAAGGACAGTCTGCTATGTCACACTGACCCATTACCTAATGTAATTTACATCCCACAAAAACTTATAAGACCTGTACACAACATCAAACGCAATCAGATTTGGCAGTTTTCTGAAATCAGTTTTCAAAAGTCAACATTTGTGATGTGTTTTTTACACAGTAGGCTGATACAAGAGAAGCTTTTATGAAAAACGTAGCTCACGGGTCAATACCAAGGAGACAGTTTATGTGGTGACTGGAGCAGTCGGTACTGAGTCAGCAAATTTTAGGTCTTATCTCTCCCCCTGATGTGTGAACTAGATTTGAGCTGCAGTTACTTGAATGATATCAGACAATTAGACATAGAGCTCCAGCCTATTAGGGCTTGTTAGGGCTCACAGTTCTGTTGTTTTATTGTTCAGATTTGAGCACAACAACTATACATACAAAGTAGGCAAAGCATTCAATTTAGGTGCTTAAGCACAATTACTACTCAAATCTAAATGAATATTAAAAGCACAACAGTGTATATGCAAACAAACAAACAACAATAGTATTGCCTTCATATTTCTTGATACATCTGAAACATCAATCTCTGGTAGATATAAATAACAATATGCTATTATTGTAACCACCAACTCTCTAAATTCCTACAGTATCTTTCACTGCTGTCTGAAAGAGAAAGAGAACAGTAAAAATGCTGAGCTACAGCTACTGAAATTGTTACCAAACCTCTGAGCCGCAGTGGCTCCGGCTGTTGAGTTACAAAGTGTGTCATTGTGCATTAAAGCTCTTGGCAACTTTGCACTGCAGTTGAAACATCTTAAGGGTATTTGGCTAAAACTGTTGTTGTGTGGCAGAAAAGGTGAGTTTGTCTCTGTGTGTGTCTATCTCTGGGTGAGCTCCAGCTGGTCTGTTCTCTCTAAGCACTTCCATTCTAGTCATCTCCACCTTAATGAAAGTAGCACAATGAAACTAACTAGAATTCAGGTAGAGAAGAATTGAAAACCTTGTACTAGCTTGACCTCTCTTCTTTTTTTGTATTTCCAAGTTAAAGAACAACGATAACCTAAATAATCATTTATTGCAAGAGGGTTTGTAAAGAATCCTTTGGATTAAGACATTTTTACTGCTGTATAGTATCTCAGGAGGTTTCGATCTCTGTTGCAGAGAGACACTCTCCTGGGGATTTTTTGAGCCAGTATTCAGAAAATGTAAGCACAATGAACACAAAGCATTTTGTGGCACTTAATAATAAAGAATAATCCTAACCAACCAAGGTAGTGTGTTGTAGTTTTGTGTCTTGTCTTCTATCGCACACATAAACTACTGAGGCTGTTAGGTTGCACTTGAGTGGTGAATAATGTCAGTAGTTCATCATTTTAAACCCTTTGGTCAATATAATGTCTCGATTTAAGTAGCTTTTAACACTATTCATGTGAATAAAGTAAAATTACCTTTAAATTAATACAGTACCGAGTTCATCTACATAGAATAACACTCACTTTGGACTCAACAGCCCATACTTTGTATTAGCTTTGTCAATATTGTATGTTTAGAGAGGGACTGGGTTAACACTGTGCAGTGTGCTCATTAGGGCTTTTAGGCTGGAAGCTACCTACTGTACCAGTAATGGGCTTCCTGGAAGACTAAAGAGACCACTTTGTCAATTCCATATTTGGACATTTAGCAACAGTTAAGGCTCTAAAAATATTGTTTAAAACCCTATATCCTCAATGGAACAATCAAAGTTCAAGCTTAAGAAGATACATCTTTAGGTACCTTAAAGAGCTGGGATTATGGCCCTTTATGACAAAATTATTATAAATCCTGAGTGTATTTTCAACATATTGGTGACATTTTATTCACCCAAAGCATCTACTCTGATTAGCTGGAGGTGATGACTCATGTTCACACCCAGCCAATCAGAATAACACAAGTGCTTTAGCTTGTATAATGATTGCAGCTCAAAACAGGAGACAGTATATACAGTGAGAACCAGAGGCTCATTCTGAACAGGAAGGAGAAGAACCTCACAATTAAAAAGCTGATTCAGGTGTTCACATTCAGTAGCTTAGCAAACTAAGTCTTTATAGTTATGTGGCCATAACTGTAAAGACTTGGTCGGTCCGAAAGCTGGTGAATCACTGGCAGATGGGGGGCAGGCACAGTGAGCGGGTCTGTTTAAAGTGAAACATGTCTGGGATGACGGTGTTGAATGTTGAGCTGAAGTCCACAAAAAGGACCTGTGCATAGGTCCCTGGGGAGTCAAAGTGTTGCAGGATGTAATGCAGTGCTATGTTAACTGCAGCATCCACTGACTTGTTTGCCTGTAGGCAAACTGCAGGGGGCCCAACAGTGGGCCTGTGATGCCCTTCAGGTGGACCAACACCAGTCTCTCAAAGGACTTCATAACTACAGATGTCAGGGCGACAGCTCTGTAGCCACTCAGGCCACTGATGGAGGATTTCTTGGGAACTGGGATGATGGTGGAGCATTTGAAGCAAGAGGGGACTTCACATAGCTCCATTGACCTGTTGAAGATAAGTATGAAGATGGGGGCCAGCTGATCAGCACAAGCTTTCAGGCAGAAGGAGACCACACTGTCTGGGCCTGGTGTCTTTCCGACAGTAAAACTCATTCAGCCCATCCACACAGATGAGGGCTTGTTTGCTGAAAACTGGTTTTTCAACTTTTTGGAGTAGCTCCTCTTTGCTGTTCTGATCTCCCTTGTCATTGTGTTCCTGGTCTGGCTGTACAGAATCCTGTCTCTGCTCTTATAGGCCTCCTCTTTGGCATGGCAAAGTTGCCTGAGCTTAGCTATGAACCAGGGTTTGGTGTTGTTGAATGTGCAAAAGGTCTTGGTGGGCACACACATGTCTTCACAAAAGCTGATGTATGATGTCACAGTGTCAGTGAGTTCATCCAGATCTGTAAATACAGGCTCAAATACACTCCAGTCTGTTCAGTCAAAGCAGGCCTGTAGCTCTGACTTGGCTGATCTCTTCGCTGTTTTGACCACAGGCTTCACAGCTTTAAGCTTCAGCCTATAGGCTGGCATGAGATGGACCATGCAGTGACCAGACAAACTGAGGGCTACACAAGGGACAGAGCAACAGGCGTCTTTTATTACCTTGTAGCAGTGGTCCAATGTGCTTTTCTCCCTGGTGGGATGAATGATGGGATAATAAGAAGAAACAAAGTTTTTCATTATTGTAATTTGCAGAGGCATAAATCCCACTTGTTCACTGAAGAGACTGTGTAATCCCCAAGTGTTAAGAACTGCAGAAACTTTATGCATTATTGCTGTTTCAGAAAGATGGAAACTGGAATACACTGATGAAAAGCTGAATTTATTTTGTCCTGGCAGAGTGCCGTCCAGATCCAGGTCATACAGTACAGTGCCACAGGTGCTCTGTGCTTCTAGGCTAGCTGTGACTTTGACTTAAAGGTGATGTGATTAGGCATAATTTCAGCTGGACCTCACATCAAAGTGACAACCTTTCCAGTGAAGAACCTGACTGCAGATGCTGAATTGCCTGTTATAGAGCTCAAAACAATTGTCAAGTTTCTGTAATTAATGGTCCTACTGTGTCTTTTATTGTTTTTGTCTTCACCAGACCAATGTCTTGTGGTGTCATTCAAATTCAGTATAGATGATTCTAAAATTAGTGTGTATGATCACCTGTTACATCAGATCATGCAATGCGTTTACTATCCTCCAGTGGAACTGCACTCCAGCCTTGCTGTTAGCTCCCAGTTAGCACAGACAGACCAAATCTATTGTTGCTATGCCAACACTTATGGTATCCAAGGCAATAAACCATCTACAGTATCTATAGTAGGAAACTATCTGAGCTGCCTCAACAAAGATGCAGCGGTCCACAGCTTTATAAAGTACAGTATATCTCCCAACCCTAACAAGACAATTGGTTTCGCAGCAGCTGCAATAAGACAGAAAAGTGACTGCCCACAATGAATTACCTTCTCTTCCATGCCTCCTCTTCTCCTCATCTTTATGCTTTCTATCATCTTTTCACCTTGTCCTTTCCTCACATGTGGTTTTGCCTCTCCTCTCTTCTTCCCTCCATCTCCATCACCTGCTTGATTCTCCCCTCCCATCTCTCTGCATGCATCTCTTTCCTCCACCACCTTCTTCTTTCTCTCTCCTGCCAAGTCAAATCAGGCCATCAGGCCTTTGAGGGCCTGAAAGTCATTTAACTCCTGGTAGATAATAAGTCTTAGAATATAGCTCCTCTCAGATAATAAGCTTTATCACTTGATTGCTCTGCACGCTCCCTACTGTCTTTAGATTCATGTCCAGGGACCTACTCAAGCGAATCACACTATTTCCTTCTTGGCATATCAAATTAATACCCCGTGTGTGTGTGTGTGTGTGTGTGTGTGTGTGTGTGTGTGTGTGTTAGCTGGTTTGGGGGGTATGGGAGAGACCAATGAGTACTCATAATAAGGAATTAGGGAGTGCTGAGGATGCGAAATAGAATCAAAACAGCAAAGGCTACTGTCCTGTAGTGAACGTGTCTAATTGTTGAAAACAGTTCAACAGTTTAACTGTCCACAAGCGTGACATTAACCTCTTTACTTAACCTCATGCTGACTTTAATTTTGAACAGTTTTGTTAGCCCCACAGAAACCTGTGTCTTCGGCTGCCCTCTCTCTCCTTTTCTACTCTTTTACTTTCCCCACCTCAGCCCTCTGCTCCACCTGTACTCCTCCTCTCATATCTCGTCTGTTCTCCCCTCACTGCTTTACCTAATCAGTGGCTGGTACTTGTTGATATGCAATAGTGATTTTATGAAGGACACATGAATGACTAAATAATACATCTTTATACTCAGTCTAATAAGCAAATGTGAACTTTTGTGAGATTTTAAGTCTTATTTAAAGGAGATTTTAAGCGAGACAACTCCTTTATCAGTGTGGTTTAATTTACTGAGTTGTTTCACAGTCTGTGGGCAGCCTGGATAGATGTTTGAGACTGGTCTCCACACTGACCAGATAAACCCCAGATGATGCTCTTAGACTGCAGCGCAGCCCGTAAGGAATTAAAGAATTCAGGCAACGACTAGGCTACGCTGTCAAGCAGAGTTTCCAGCAGAAAGGTGTGAGAGGGCAACAGTGTTTAATATTATGAGAGCTAGTGATGTCATAGCTAACACTGTAATGGTGACCTCAGATGTGCCTGTGATCAGCTGTGGGAAATGTTTTGCAGGTCGAGAGAGCAGAAATTTAATGAGCGCATCACTCATCTTCTCTCTCTCTTTCCACCCTCTTCTCTCGTCGTGTCTCCTCTCATTCACATCATTCCCCCTCCACCAACCTCTGTTACATTAGGCAGAGCAGTAATAAGTACAGCTTCCTCTGGATTCTGTAATGTTGTCTGTTAAAGCAGGCATGACCATGTGCTTTATGAACTAAATCATGCCATGCTGTGCACATATTTAAACAATTTTTAGATAATAAATACATTTAAATCTGCTCTTTATCAAACCCAAATATTTTTCTATAATATTTTCTTATTTATTGTGTTACTATTGTGTTATTGTACATGGAGTGCATATCATTTTCTAATACCAAAACATACAGTAGAAGTATTTCCTGAAGCCTCAAGCTAACTCTGTCGAATTGTTATACATTAGAAAAATTTAACATGCAATGTCCATAAAAGAAAGGATATACCAACATATCAGTGTAAATACTAGGAACAACAAGGCAGGAAAGTTTTACAGTCTTTAGTACAGCTGCTATTCCTCATCAATTCTAAAAACCAAATTTGCTGATTGCAAACAAACAAACATTTATAGACACTTTTATATCAAGCGTGATACAGACTTGATGTTAGTTTATTAGATAAACCTGTTAAGTATAATGCTATCCAATCAACTATATTTTAATGATACCTGTAATGTTCAGAATCTGTTGACGCTGTCACAGAGATGTTAACGCAATTATAGGTTTTAGCACTGAGGTCATAGTTAGTGTTGTTGTTGTACTAGACTGCATTGTGTTCAGATGTGTTTTACAGTATAATATTCTGCCTCGCTCATGTGTATAAATTGGGAGGACAAAGCTGTTGTCACCATAAGGTAATTCAGTACAACACCACCATTAACTATGACCACAGTAATAAAAATGTTATTGTATTTACATATTTTCAACAAAGGTGGACCTAATAGCGTGGCCACTGAGTTCCATTATAAAGAAGCCAATGTTGCACCAGCTTAGTATGATGACATGTAAACACATTAGACTTGTATCCTTCTTCATCTACTGCCAAGTAACAAACTGCAACATATCTGCCAGTGCAGCCAGATCTAACATGCTCACTCCAGATGTGCATGATGTTGAGAGCAAAGCAGTTTAGGAAAGGGGCTGTGAATGTTCTCACCATATCCCCGGCTATTTGAAGAGATAGCAGCAGCTGCCATCAGAAACATCATCGTGCTGAAGACAAGTGCTATTCACAGCTCTGGTAGGTGTAGGTGTGGAATGAAGAGGAGAGATGTCGAGCTAGTAAATCAGATTTCTCAGTAGCCGCCTTCTCAAATAACAGTCTATCATTTTGTAATCGGTGAAATGGCAATTGGAAAAATGTGTCTGTGCAAATATGCGTGTCTTAGGAGATGATATTGATCTGTACTGTAACGATATGACAACTGGAGAACTTTTCATTCCTTTCTTTTTTTTCACTTTCTTTTGTTCTTGTGCTCTTTCTCTCACACACACAGTTGTAAAACATAACATTTTACATTTTCCAGACAGCTAAAATACTGTGCTGGATGTTTCACACATTTATTCCAGTAAAACCTGTTGTCAGAAAGCAACAATATTCATGAAAACAAAAAAAACATTTACAGAAAAATATTTGCTAAGGGAACATAGCATAGCTGCTGAAAAAAAAGAAGCCAAGGAATTCCTTCTTCTTGACACAGATGTTAAAACTGTATGCACTGTAGTCAAAACTTAAAACTACCGGCCACATATAGCTTGTGTAACAACAAACCTTATATAGCCATTAAAGTACTTTCCTCTCCGTCTGTTATCAGTGATGGCTACTGACAAGTTAAAAGCCACTGGAGGATATATACATGTATATGAATGCATGGATAAGAATTCTCTCTTTGCATGCGTGTTTAAACGTGTGTGTGCTGCATGCATATACTGTATCTATGTGCGATCATCACTGTTTGGCTAAAGGCGGTATAACTCACCTACAGGTGATGATTCACTGTTTTGGCAATAAGACATAAATGCTCCCAGGCCCGCTTCAGGGCCAGGAATCAGTCGGAAAAGCAAGAGCACATCATTTGTCCTACAGTATCAATCAAATGATTTCATTATTCAGCAAGCAAGACATTTAAGATAAGACAGAGAGAACAAGAAGACAATAGACTCAAGGTCCAAACACACACACACAGACACACACCACAACTTGTGTTATTTGTAGCTCCTAATTTGATACTTCTGTGGTGCACTGCAGGCAGGAGATCTGAAGTGTCAGCAGCAGTGGTACCTGGGCTTACAGTGACAGGAGATGTTGACATGTTTTATTTATTGTTTAGTGGCCTGCTGTTTCCTGCATTCAGTTACAGAAATCTATAAATAAGAATAGTGTCTGATGCTTTGGATTCAAACTACAGTATTTGCAGAGCAGATGAATTCCGTTTAATTATTACAGCACCTGATGTTACACTGAAACACTGAGGACAGATGGCACAATTAACAGCTTTTTCCTCTTTTTGTCTCAGCGTTTAAGGCACTTCTATTTGATTGGAATAATTAGATTATTGTTTTCAATAATATACTAATTTCTGTAAATTTGGCCTCGTGGTTGAATTAAAGTATCACCATTAGTATCGTCTGTGCCTCCCTGTTTCTTCCTTCTTCATATTAAAACAATCTCCAGTGCCAGCATAGTGATGCAATCACCAGCACCACCATTACACGGCACAAACCTGTTACTTCTTCTTCATGATAATCATCATCCATATCACTATTACCACCACCAAAATCACAGCTAATAACATCATTGCTTTACATAGTGTTTAAGCGTGCAACAACAACATACAGCTGAGCCCAAACTGACCATTTAGAGCCAATGATCATACAGTTAGAGGTGGTAGGAAAGGCTTTAGACTTTCAGTGAGCGCTCAGTGAGTCCAAGCAGCCATGCAGATTTTGTTGGGAGAGCAATGCCCCAAAGCCCCACAGCCCTAAACCAAAGAAGAGAAAAAAATGAATAAATGAAGAGAAATTCTTACTAGAGACAACAATACCACAGATTCAGTGCGTAAGGAGAAGGTTGAGGGAGCTATATCAGCAGAACCATGTTGGTATAAAATCGGAAGTCCATCGGAATGATGGTAAGGACTGTGAAACTGCCATGTACACCTGTACAGTAGTTGGGCGGTTAAAAAGCAGCTGATGAATGAGTCGCTGGCACTGAAGCATGAATGTAGCTGCTAATGCCAATCAGCTAATGGAGGCGCTCCGGCTGAGCTAACACAACACTATTAGTAAAGAGGTACAAATGACAACAACATAATATCAAGCATTAGTAGGCTTTGCTTCATTCATTCATTCATTCATTCATTCATCAAGGTCATTATATTTAATTATGTTGTGCATGCATGTGTACAAACGCACACAGAGAAGATAGAAATTATTTATTATGTCTCAAAAATTTATAGGCATCTTTATTTGACTTGGACACTGCCTAAGAGCATGGACCTGCCTCTGAGCTCCGTAGTTAAGCAAATACTCCCAGAGAGGGAGAGGGGCCGACAGAAAGAGAAAGACTGAGAAAGAAAGAGAGAGAGTTGGGGGAAAAAAGAAAAAGGAGAGAAGGTAGGGGGAGAAAAAGGAAGAAAGGGACACGGGGGAGAGAGAGAGAGAGACTATGGGAACTGAGCAGAAGGAGGGAAACAGAGTGAGTGGGCCAGATAGAGAGACTGAAAGAGAGGAGAGGATGGAGGAATAGAGGTATAGCTCAGAGAGGAAAGGAGAGGAGGAAGACTTGACCTAGATTGGGAGCCTAACAGCAGCAGCAGCAGCAGTAGCAGTAGCAGCTGAGTGAGCTGGTGAATGTTTAATACCGCCAACTACTTGCACGCTGACACACACACACACACACACACACACAGTTATACACTCTCATCCATCCACCCCCACACACATAAACACAGACACTGTTGACTGGGACTCTTGTTGCTGGAGTACAGCTCAGGCCTGTTGAATTTCTGTGGTGCATATGATTACCCGTGTAACTGGAATAACAACACTATGATTTTCTGGTGATGTACAGTGAACATGGTCCACTGTTCTGCATCAGCATTACAGTAATGATCCATGTGGACATCCTCCTCCCAGCATCGGCGGCATTACAGTACGTACGTATTTACCAGGTATGAGCAATATAGCTGCCATCGCTATGTTTAGTGAAAACATAGTTTTACTCCAGTACACACTTAACTGTAAACTCTATTTACTAAACGTTGGTCCTCTACTGATAGTGAAGCCATTCAATGGCTCACAATACTTAGAGGATGGCAACTCTATGACAGAATGAGTCTGTAGTTGAGCACTGGTGTTTGCATTTTTCCACAGAATCAATGCACTTACTGTACTCCTTCATGGCTACTGTACACTTCCACCTTACATCTGTCCTGCAGCAGCAGTTTAATGTATGCTGATAGAGAACAGTTTAATCTTGCATCAATACGGCATTAGTGTTACAGCAGCCACTGCAACCTGATGAGTGACTCCATTCAACAGGCAAAAGTGATTAGAATGAAATTAACAAAGCATCAGTACTGGACATTGTTATTCTTAAATAGTGACACTATATTACATTGTTCCCAACTGGAAATACCATTTTCACATATGACCCTATATAGAAGGGTGATACTGGCCACGATATTTGTCATTTTACATCGCAATTTGTCTAATTCTGTAACTTAAAGATAAAAAAAGTGGTAAATCCAGATGAGGGCTGTTTTTAAAACCACACCCTCATACTGTTCCCAGTAAAATAAACATCCCAGTACCCAGTACTACCTCACTTTCACTTGGACATCAAATGAAATAGTGACAAAGGCCTATTGTCATAACACAGTCATGTTCTGTGATGAACAGCACTATCTGCAAAGGCACAAGACAACCAGAGGCATTAAGGTGATGTAGTAACTATCAAAAGCTAAAAATCAGTGTGTCTGACACACTGTGTCTGGCACAGTTGCTTAAGTGTTTGGTGGCTGTTGATTATAGAGCCAAACACACCACCTTACATGCACCTCAGCACAATGTGATACTGTGCAGGTGAATACTGGGTAAAATGTATGATAGTGGTCACCAGAAAATAAGGGATCTCTACTCATCCCCTCACACACACAAAACTGATAATAGGCAGGTGGTAGCAACGGGATCACAAAAATCTGCACATAGGCAGTATCAGTGGTGGCGAAAACATGAGATAGGAACTCCCTCTCACTACTGTATATATTCCTTGCTTGATCCTTTTGCATGTGCTACAGTACAGTATACATTAGCTTGTTGTCTGTGCCATAGACGTCTATTGTTGTTCAAAAATGATTAAACACATCACTGAAGCACACCGCTGCACTGGGTGACACGTTTCCTCATTACAAAACACCAGATTCTAATATACAGTATTTTTAAAAACATTGCCGCAGCGGCCACAACTTCTTATGGCGTCTGAAGTAAGCAAGAGTCAAGGATCCATGCACAAGATGTCTGGATATTCTTGTTGGTTCATTGTTGAGTGTTGAAAATACTGTTAATACAGAGAGTGACCGGCCTTATCCTTTAAGGTCATAAAAATGTTTCATAATCTTTAGGCAAGGTCAAGTGAAAGAGGGGCATGAAAGCAAAATAATATAGAAACAGAAGGAACGGCTTAGTGTGATGATAGACAGTAAGCCCACTCCCTCTGTACACACACAGCACCCTGCCTCACATAGTGTACTCACAAACGCATAATGTCTAGTGCATTCTGAATGCAGCAATACCAATTCTCAGCACTACAAACTAAGCAGAAATGAGTTTGAAGTCCACACAATACTGTCATCTCTTTCTTTCCTTGCCTCTGTTTCTTTCCTTCTCTGGTTTGCTCTCTGTTTGTTTCAGAAGTCAGCATTCATGTTCATGTTTTCAGCTCCAGTGAGTCACCCCTGTGTGTGTGTGTGTGTGTGTGTGTGTGTCAGGCTGCTTTTTCAGCACTTTCCAGTGCTATCGATTCAAACCAGCCTAGAGGAGAAAAACCCTTACAGCCACACACAAACACACTCCTGCAGTTATATACTGTAGGCACACACTGAAAAGACAGGTGTATACTTGCACGCACACACAATTAAAGCATATAGTATATGCACAAGTCACAACAACAAAATTTAAATTTTACAAAATATATTTTTACAAACAACATGAATGTGTACAGTAGGTTCACAAAGTATGTATGCTTGTGTATGCAGTATATAGGCGGCATATATGTATAAAGTATGCAGGTGTTCATACACAGTAGGTTCATTTATTTGTGTGACCTTCTCTTTCAGTATACAGACCCAGCAGGGAAGGGAACAAACCAGAGGCACGCACAAGCAGGCTGATGACTCAATGCTACGCTAAAGCATCGACTGCATGTGTGTGTCACAGAAAAAGCGAGAGAATGAGAATTATGTCAATGTATGTGGATTTGCAAAGTTAACCTATTTTTAGATTTCTCTGTACATACGTGTGTGTGTGATGAGTGATGAGGAGCAGAAGTATTTGTACACTTATTTACCTTTGTTACCGTGTGTGTGTGTGTGTGTGTGGTCAGTTTACTAAATGATATGTGTCCAAAACAGTTTGAAAGCATGTAGAGTATCTGTGTTTTTGTGAGTGCGGAGGAGAAAACAAAACACAAACAGATGTGTGTTCCCAGTGAGGCAGGACTATGTGTGTTTGTACTCCTAGTCAAGGTCATCTACACACACAAACAAACACACACATTCAGTGGACATCCACCTGTTTGTATTCGGACACGTTTTGCATACATGCATGTACACACACAGACACACATACTTGTACTTCCATCTTTGTGAGAACGCTCACTGACATAATGCGTTCTCTAGCCCCCTACCCTAATACCTAACCATCAGAACTAAATGCCTAACCACAATCTAAGTCTAACACTAAACCTAATTCTAACCTGAACCCTAAAACCAAGTCTTAACATCCTAAAAGGTGTTTCAGAAAGTGAGGACTTTTAAGGACCTGTGACGGCCTGGAGCCTCTGCGAATACTAATCAATTTAACACTAATGCAGTGGGCACACACACACACACACACACACACACACACTCACCCTTCAGGGTTTGAGTGAAGGATACGCAGCAGGTGTGGGTCAAACCAACGGAGCCACATCACGCAACTCAGCGTGGTGTACTCCTCCATCGCTGACCTCAGCTGAAAATAGAACCAGGAAGCTGTTATTTCAGGACCTCAATTCCACCCACACCAGGGATAGACCACAATTAGCACAACATCTCTGTCGCTCTGACTGCCTCCTACTGACACTTCCCCACCTCCCTCACTTTGACCATTAACAGTCACTCCACAGTAACTCTGTGGAAAGAAAACAAGTCATTTCTCATTCTGCTCTGAAACTAACTTCAGTTTAATATTAAAGGGGGATCATTAACACTGCTACTGAAATGTAATATTTTTATTTCCATGTGAAGTAAACACCAAGAGGATGAGTGTTATTACATGTCATTATCCAACTCTGTCTCCTACAAACTGCATTTCTACAGAACTAATTTGCTTTGCTGAAGACTTTTTGGAGGAAACGAGGCTCGGTGGTGGAGTGGTGGTTAGCACTGTTACCTCACAGTAAGGAGCAGGACCAGGCAGGTTCTTGTCCTCCCCATGCCTGCGTGGGTTTTCTCTGGGTGCTTCGACTCCCTCCAACAGTCCAAAGACATGCAGGTTACTACACTGCTTGTAGGGGTAAATGTGAGTGGGAGTGGTCATGTGTCTCCACATGTCAGCCTTGTCATAGACTGGTGACCTGTCTGGGTGTACCCCGCCTCTCGCACAATATCAGCTAGGACTGGCTCCAACCCCCTTGACGAGACTCTCTAAAGGATAAGTAGTATAGTTAATGGATGGATGTATGGATAACTGTGGCCTGCGTTACATTTTTTCAGTTGTTGCTACCCTTTTACTGTACAGCCTTTGGCACCAATTGTAATGGTTAAGGAGTCTGTATGCTTTAAACTAAGCACTTGACAGATAGTCAATCAGTGTCTGAATGCCTGTCACCCAGCAGCTTTCCAGTCCTGCACTCAGCAGTTCTCATAACTATCTGAAATGGACAGCAGCATTGGTTTAAAACACAAAAATGAATCAAATTCTGTAAAAAAAAAAAAAAAAGAGTATAAAATCAATATAGATTTCAAAAACAGATCTTTGGCAAGTTTCATCCCTTTGTGCTCCTGCCTCTAGTGTACAGTATGTGTGACATGTCATCACCTGCATTGTCCAGCCACATGCCTACTTCATTCCTACCCAGATCCCGTCAAAAGCTACCATGTTAAACATACCAGCATTGGCCTGAGGCCAAAGTCTGAAAGGATTTTGGATTCCCCACAAAACAATGAAGGGATTCCTGAAAAAAAAAATGTGTGTGTATGTATATACAGAATATATATATAAACTGCAGTATGCAAAACATGCAGTGCATCGAGTATACCTGGAGTACAACAAATGACTCACAAAGGTGATGCAGAGTTGAATCAGACATAAAAACGGCACTCACAGCAGCAGGAACAGTCAGCTTGAGGCAAATAACAGTGCTGGTGATTTTTTGATTTTATTCTGGATTTAATGTTTATTGTTTTTAATGCTGTTAATGTTTTTCTTCGCCTGTGTAAATCAATTTGAAGTGCCACTGTGTATGACTAGTGTAAGCAGCTACTTTCACAGCACATTAGCTGATAACTCCACCTGGTTGAAATAAACAACTGACACTATGAGCCATTTCCTTAGCAAGGACACACGTCTATACTGTGCAGCACTGTTGAAAATGTGGGTCTGAGACAAATGATAACAACTCTGAAGCTGAGGTACACAATAAGAAGTCTGCAGCATTTCAGTGAAAATGAATGCACGCCAGCGCTGTATGATAAGCGGAGGCAGCCGGTGGACACAGTACAAAGTTGAGTTCTCTTGCCTAAAAGCATACACTTTAATTTATGTAACCTTTGTCAAATAGAAGAAAAATTAAAACAGAATACCAGTTGAATCGAACTGAAATCACTTTACAATACACTGTATTAAATTGTTTTTATCATATCGTATCAAATCGTGCACCATGTATTGAGATACAGATCAAATTGTGTGAAAGGGAGAGATACACACCCCTATTAAAAAAATACATTCCTAAATCGATTTGCTAATGCAAATAGATGCATATAATCTTTTGTCACTTGTGCTTTCTCTCCCCTAACTGAAAAAGCACATTTGAGTCTAAGTAAGCAGACAATGAAAAAGGAAGCATCACTATGAAGCCACTAAATAGCATTATGGAGTTAATAGAATGTATGTAGCTCCTGCTATTATCCCGACTCTGTTCTTTTATCCACTTTTGTTTGTCTTTCATTTGCTTCAGGTTTAGTAACTAATTCTTCTCTATTATGTTTGTTCTGTTTAACTCCTTTTCTCTACATTGCTCACATCATCACTATCTCCTTATCCTGGTTCGCTGGATTTACCAGTGTCATCTCGCTCTCTCTCTCTCTCTGTCTTTTTTTTACCCTGGTCTTTTATCCAGCACCTTTGTCTTGTTTCTCATTCATTCTTTGCCTCTCTCTCTCTCCCTGGCTGTTTTCCTAACACTTGGCAGGGGTTCTGTCTTTTCTGCAGTCTGTTTATGAGTGTGAGGTTCTGTGTATTCATTCAACTGGGTGATTATGTCTGTGCACATTCGTGCATATACACTATGAATGTGAGCTAACTGTGGTTAAGCAAGCAGTGACCCACCATCCTGTAATTTTCAGAACAATCCTAAGATGGTCAGTGTTTGTCCAATGTTTTATAATCACAAGGGGATTATTTTAAACTCTTGATGTTAATCATTTAATAAAGCACCTTCTTTAAATATCAAAATGCCTGGGGAACATACAAGTGGCCAAATATAATACTACAGAATGTACAAACATAATCTACAGTGTTGTGCATTGTGCTCAACAGAGGTTTTCATGCAGTATTTATGTTTATTGTGGGACTGATGTTGTCTGACATTTGAAAAACACAATACTGAGCAATAACTACATTTAAATGTTATAACCATACTGGCAGCCCAGTATGAGATCCAATTAGTCACTTCACTCTCTCTCTCATCAACTGTGAACCAGACTTAACAATAAAACTATTAACTAAGCAAAGTTGCAAACTGGCTCTTGATTTCCAACCCTACAAGTATGATTTCATTCTGAAAACCAAAAACAGCATCCACAGAGACATGTTACACAATGACTGCAGGAAAAGGGCACTCCTGTACCAAGTCTGCATTGCACAACTAACTGTCAGACCTTTACAATGAGAGCAAGCAAACCCCAATGCACTCAACATTTCATGACTTGAGGAGAGCAACCAGAATTTAAATTCAACATGTGTTGAATAGAGAATTTTATCAGAGGCCAACAAGCTGCATAACTGTAGGAGGAAGGTAAATGTCTTTATGATGCAGCATGTTGAAAAGTTGAGTCATCATCTGTGAGCATTTTGACCTTATAGCTACCGCAAGGTAACCAGATGGACTGTGAATGTACAGTATGTTTCAAGAAGTGTACTGTAGCTGCAGACTTCAGTCAAGACAGGTATCATATTTTCCATGAGCTTTACTTTGACAATACAAGTAGTCATAATGGATTACTGTTAAATTATAGATTGAAAGGCTGGATCAGTGCTCACTAATCTGTCTCTGAGTGTGTGTGTGTGTGTGTGTGTGCATGTGTGTGAATGGCCAAGTGCACAGCTGTCTATAGCTGCTGTAAGATGGGATCACAGAGTAGATAGCTGCCCACTAATCTGAGCTTGAGCTGCTTTAGTTAGCCTCATCCTCTCAGTTTTTATATATGAAAGCCACAAGGTAACCACCATGTACACACAGAAATACCAACCCACTGGCACTGCACAGCATGAGTGCACAGCCTACACACACACACACACACACACACACACACACACACACACACACACACACACACATTTTCTTTTATCTCGTTAATCTTTACAGAATATTTAGACAGATGGGAACAGTGTAACATTCAGAAACAATCCGTTTCTCTGTTCTTCCAATATTCATTGTAAACTGATGCATCGCGATCTTGGACACAGTGAGTTCACCAGGGATGTGCCTAATTGTTTTATTTTTTCCTTTTTTGTGCTAATCGTTAAACAATTAAAATCCATTTCTCATTTCCTTGATTATGGAAAGCTGGAGAATGAACAGAAAGCAAAAATAATTCTCTCTGTTTCTGTTATTGGACTGAGTCACTTGCCAAACTGATTATTTCCCTGCAAGTATGTGGTATTAGGCTCTTGATAAAACACTGACAATCTCTGATGGATGTTTTATTTTCTTCTTCATGTTATGCTGACACACAGATTTATTTGTGATGTGCAGTGTTGTGCATCTATTGGTTATCATAGACACTGGTGAAATACAGGTATACTGTAATACAAATACAGTAGTCAGCCTGTGAGTCTATCTCCCTCTCCTTCTCTTCTCTTTCATTGCAGGACAATATTCTGCACTACAAGCAATTAGATTGCATTGGTTCCCCACCTCGATGAGAGCTGTGTCTTTGGGGCCCATCGGGCCTCTTTCTCTCACTGATCTGTAACATCTTGTCTCCTTTGACTCAATTAACCCATAGGCTGGCACTGCATCCCTGCTGTCTCCACTAACTTCACAAAATCAGTGCGTCCCTTGAAAAAATGGAAAACCACACCACAGTAAAAGACAGTTTGTTATTCTTCTCTACAAAACGTTTTCACCAGGAATCTTAAATGTTTTGTTTGTCCAGAAAACTCCAGACAAGTGGACAGCTGACAAAACTTTTTTTTCCCAATGATATCACATGATCTTCGTCCACTTGTCGTGGAAATACAAATGCTCAGTTTTCTATTTTTTGGAGCAAAAGCCTAAGATCCCTCTTGACTTTTGAAACAGTAGGTGCTATGAACCAACAAAGACTGTGTGATTAAATGCTCCAGAACAGCTACAAAATGAAACTTGAGGTGAGATTGTTTTGTCAGCTGCTGTTTCAAAGGCCATACACTTTTTTGCTTTCTTACCTATAGTTAGATGAGAAGATTGATACAACTTATCTGAATCTACAGCTAGAAGATGGTTAGCTTAGCTTGCCATAAAGACAAGAGGTAGGGGTAACAGCTATCTGACTCAGTCCAGGTAACAGAATCAGAAAAACAGAACACTCCAGGAAACCACTGCAGCTGGCCAAGAAACAGCTCAGCACAAAACTCAACCAGAGTCTTGTTTGTACCTTTGCTTTTGTATTAAAAAAGCCAAAATGTGTTAATTTGTGAGCTTCAGGGATGCTGGTAGATGGATTTTGATACATTTGGACATACCTTACCCAGCAAGCTAAGTTTACTGTCTGCTGGCTTTAACACATTTTCTAACTCTTGGCAAGAAAATGAATAGCTCCCAAAATGTTGAACCATTTCTTTAGAGAAGAAAGACCACCTCACAGTTGAATTTTGGCTATTGTGCAACTCCTTAAAGCTGAAATATTTAACTCTAATATTTAATATTCAACTAACCCCGGCTGGCCAGGATCATGCCACGGCACCTGTCACTCATTTTGAGTGAAGGTTTTGCTCCAACACAGTGAGAAGATTTAATTCTTGTGTCAGGCATAAAAGGCTCAACTCTACTCTTGAGCCTCATGGAAGAGATGCAACAGCCAGTTAAACGAAGTCAGTTGTCTGTAAGAGGTGCTTTAACTTACTGTAATGGCTGATGCCTGAGAGCTGTTGTTGCAATTTTAAGGTAATGTATGTGGGTGATTCAGCCAGTGCTGTTTTCATTATATATTGATTCTCAGATCCCATACCTACTGATTTATTGCCACTCCCAGTCCTTACTGGAAAGAAAACTTCCCATCTCTACTGCCTCAAAATGTTGGCCTCAAGACAACACCAAAAGCTCTCTTCTAGCCTCCAGGCACCCTGCTCTGGTTGTCACTGTTTGTCTTTGTTGTTGCTGCTGTTTGGATACTTAGAGTACTCTGAGATTTCACTTTAAAGCAAGAAGTAGAATTTGAAATTCATCTTGCTGTATGTATCTTTGTTCCAGTCAGCCCTTATCACCCACCGACTCCCCTGGTCTCTTTCACTTCCTCACCATCATTCTCTATTTATCTCATGTATCTCTACTGTACCTACAGAACTGTGGGGATCTCTCTTCCTCTTCCCCTCCACCTTTCTGTCTCTGTCTGTGTCTCTGCTTTAGGACAGAGATAATTAATCTAAGATGGAACTCTGAGCCCTTCTCCGTGTTTACATCTCCGGTGTGTGTCTGTGTGCATTTCCTATGTGTCAGTGTGCATATGCTGGCGTTTCTGCTCAGTTTCACCGTACATTTGTATGCATGTTTGTGTGACTCTGCACACTTGTGTGTGAATTGCTAATTTGATTAACGGTTGTAAACAGTTAAGCTAACGGTAATGACTACCAAGCAGTCTGCTGCTGCAGCCAATGGGCTTCATACTGATTACCATCATCATGAAGATAAACCCATGGAGCAGGATTGTGTGTGTGTGTGTGTGCTGATTAAGTCAGCAGGCAATGTGTTTGTGCGCTGTATGAATTTGTGTGTGAAAATCTGTGCACATGCTGAGTGTCTGTGTTTACTGGACCAGTGCTAAAGGTTTTATGCATGTGTGTGTGTGTGTGTGTGTGTGTGTGTGTGTTACAGTCAGTCTCTAATCTATTACAACATAAAGAGAACCATAGTAGGCAAAGATGACCTGTCAAACTGAAGCCTATAATGAAACAAAGGTGATGCTCATGGTGATCATTTCCCCAGTTTTTGTTTAAAAGTTATCAGAGGTACTGTACAAAAGATATCATTCAAAACACAGGCTGCTTTATATTTTTTTGTATTTCCTTTTCAGTTCCAGGTTAATGCACTGACTGATAAACCCATCGTGACGTCATCCATTAGTTTTCCGAAGAGCAGTTTTGAAACTCAAGTCTGGCCGTTGCCATCTTGGTAGTGCTTCACTCCGCCTGCTACGACTAACCCAAAAATGGGCAAAGAGGTGGAGCATGAGTGAAGCTCGTTAGACAGCTACACACCTGTGGCGAGACCCTCACCACTGTCACTCAAAGTGGCCATGTCCTTAATTATCAACAACTTTTAGCCTCAGTACAATTTAAATGGGTGAGTTATAAAAAGAAAAATCATAATGGAAGGGGAAATTAGCTACAGACAGGCTGTGAACTTGTTTATTTCTGCTGTAAAGTTGGGCATTTTAACGTCCGAGTCTGTGGGGGTTGACTTCCTTTTGGAGCCAGCTTCAATTGTCCGTTTGAGGGACAGCAGGTTTTGGCAGACTGGCTTCATTTCTCAGCCTTGGAGGTTGCTGCTAGGTTAATGTAATAATAAATAATGTAATAAGTGCTGTTTCTCTGTCACATACTGGGCAATTCATCAATGAATAGGCTCATTTAAACTAGCCCACTGATGCATGAGGATGAATATCCATCCATCCGTCCATTATCTGTACCACTTATCCTAAAGAGGGTCGTGGGGGGCTAAAGCCGATCCCAGTAACAAAATTGTTAAAACATAAATATGGCCCCACACACTCACAATCACTCCTACGGGCAATTTAGAGTCACCAGTCAACCTAAACTGTACGTCTTTGAACTGCAGGAGGAAGACGGAGTACCTGGAGAGAACCCACGAAGGTAAAGAGAGAACATGCAAACTCCACACAGAAAGGCATCGAGTCGGCCGGGGCTTGAACCCAGAACCTTCTTTAGGAAGAACATGCTACAGTAAAAACAGTTAACTCAGGCTTCAACAGGAATTCATCCTGATTTCATTCTGAATCTTTTTTTTTTTTTTCACTTTAAACTCAGTTCAGTTCAGCTCAGTAATATATAACCGAACTCCAGCTGTTGCACAGATGTTTGCATCAGTAACCTACTTTTACAGTTTAATCTGCTGTGGAGTCGTATTCTGATATGTTCCACAATATGGTCCTCTGTTCTCCTCACAGCATTGTTTAAGTTCACACTACTCACACACACATACATGTACACACACAACTACAAGCATGAGAACTCACAAGCAGACACATTAATAAACAGAAAACACACAAAAACATGTCAGCGCTCACACAGCGTTCAACTGGGAGGCTGCTCCCTTGCTTTGCCTGGAGAGGGAGAAGCTTATTATGAAGCCTTATTGAAGGCTTCAAAGAGTTTAAATTAGGGTGGAGAGGAGGGATGAGGA
>NW_018128007.1:3784892-3790624 GCF_001952655.1 Monopterus albus | reverse complement strand
GAGGCAGAGGGGGAATAAAAGAGGTGCAAAAACAAAAAAGGGTAAGATGTGAGAAAAGGAATATGGGAGGTTGGAGTGGAGAGAGAAGAGTGATGAAGGGGACATGGGGGAGGAGAGAGACAAATGGGAGGAGGTGGGAGAGTTTGCTGGCTCATGCTGATCTTACACCAGACGATGTTTGAAGTGATTTCAGAGTTTATTTCCAAGTGGGAGTCACAACACTCGCTAAGAGGAAAACTCTGTCACGGCAGCTTTAATACGGTCTTTGCTCATAATGTCTGTTCTGACAAAATCAAACACATCACACTGTAGGAAACGTGTGGCTGAAGGTACAATGGTTAAAAGAGTCTGTGTTTGTCTCACGATACAAAAACAACATGTGTAACCTTGACAGAGCAAAAGATGCACACTGCTACAGTCTTAGAAACAAAGAAGAACAATTTCCTTCTGCAATGTGATACAGCAAACACATACTCGCACTATTTACTGACATCAGAAGGTTTTTTAGCTGGTTTGATTCTTCCCATGCCCTTGGGTGAACGGGTCAACCTATACATCACTCACATTAACAAAAATCACTCTGTTAGTGCTTAATATGTCTCAGAGGAAAATTGAAGATTTAGGTGTATGATGAAAGATCATTGGAAAATTTCATAATTTTATATATGTATATAAAAACAAGACAAACAAAAGAAAGAAAAGAAAAAAATGATGACTAGCATTAACATACACTTCAGAAAACATTCCAGAATAAAATCCTTTTTAGTATAGTGGACTAAATCTGGATTAAAATATTCAATCAAATTACTAAAATGTGACAAAAATGTTTTAACTAAACCAGAATGAGCTGACTGCTGGAAACATGAGAGCCTGTGTCATGACTTAATGCAGTTTAATGTACGAGTTAAACATTAATCTGCAAAATCAAACCCTTGGATGCAGCAAAATAGTTTGCATTTGCTCAATACTGACACAATTCATCGGACAGTTCATTGAATTTGTATCTGACTTTGTAAAAATACAATACACTGGTGGTTGGGAATATGATGAAACAAAGAGTAGAAAAGCTACCAAGTGATGAGATGAAAGAGAGGAAGGAGTGAGATGAGAAGACAGAGAAGGAGCAGGGATGCTTTCACCTAGAGGGATGGAAAGAGGCTGTCAAGGTTGCTAACATGGAGCAAAGAGGAAAGACCAGGACGAGAGCCAGAACAGAGAGGAGAGGAGATGAGAGGAAAGGGGAAAAAGAGGAAGGAGGAAGAAGAGAGAAATCACAGGGATAGAGAAAGGCTGTCAAGGTCACTAAACAAGCAGCAGAGATGAGGACCTAAAGGGACCGGCTACAGTGCTGAACAGCAGTGGCCTGTTAGTCATGGTCACACACAAACAAGGAAGAGAAGATAAAATAAGAATGGATGGAGCGGCACAACAGAGATGGGTGGTCAAAGAGATGGAAAACAAAAGGAAGACAAGCAAAGACGGAAGATTTTTATTGTGGTATGGCTGAACTTGAATTATGAGCCTGTTCTAAAGAGCAGCGACTGAACCTCTTTAATAACATGTTTCTAAAAGAGTAAAGAATCCCACATATATGAAAGCAACAGTTTATGTTGTTCTTTCAGATATAGTCCACATCAACAGCAAACAACTAAAATGAAATATAATGAGCTTATTGTTGTTTCTCCTCCAAGCTAAACTCATTTAGGTCAGTTCAGTTTGCCTGAGAATGTTGTTTTTCCTAAATGTGCCAAACTACTAAACACCACTGGGATACACAGATAATAAATGGAAAGGCAGATTATAGACCGTCAGTATGATAAGTGTCAGTCTGTAGAAAGCTAGAAGACACACAAATATGCAAAGCAGAGATGGATGGTGTTTGTGCGTATCGGTGTCCTGTGTGTGTTAACGCTCTAGGCTTGCTCTGGGGAGGACTACATGGCATACAGCAGCAGTCGCTTGTGTGTATCTGACAGAAATTACAGTAACAAAATCAGAAACAGTTTGGCATCATTTTACAAACAGAACTCAAGGTAACAAACGTTCATCTGACACACACACACACACAGCTGTAGACATTTGAAACAAGCATGCAACCTTTCTACAGGGAATAGATGTTCCTGCCACCTGTAACTATCCGTGATTAGTTTTATTTTATGTTTCCTAACATAAAACACAAACCAGACGGTGGCTTGTTTCTGTTATCTAGCTCACAATTACAGTACATCAGCCATGTTTGTAATTAAAGATAATGACCACATTCAGCCTGCAACAGCACAGCAAGTCACTGAAGCCAATGAGCAATGTCTTTTCATGCTTCTTAAATAATTTGATCATATTTATTGATCATAATAAGTAATGAACTGGATGAATGGATTCTGCCTTTGGCCTGATTGAAGTGACTGCTATGCATCATTTTTCAGAAAGAAGCTATAGGTATTCACTTCTAAATGTAGCTTGGGGAAAACATATTAAATCAAACATTTAATTACTCCTCCATTATGGAAGAGGGGCATAGTTATGAGTGAGGCTGCTTTGCTGACAAGTCTCCCACACTCTCTCATTCAATGGTGGTAGTTGCCATTAGCGTGACCTGCCAACCAGTCTCCAGGAGCTAACCAAAATTCAAAGTTATAGCTGGATTAATCAATATTTTTATATTACCAATGACTCAAAGAGTTACTGTATATGTGGAAAAAGTAATTTGCAGTGAAGTTCTCCAACATTAGAGTACCTGGAGTGGTGAACTCATTGATCATTTACAGCAATTTGGCAGTTCCCATTAGTTCTGCTGAGTTTTCTAGCATCTCTCATTTCTTTGCTTTGTTTTTATGGCCACTGGTTTTACTATTTGGGTTGACTCTCACCTCGGCCAGATAAACCCACTGTATACTACTTGTTTAGCTCCAAATGACACACATGCGAAGCTACGCAGTGACTACATGTGAACACAGTGGGATATTTAGCAGCTAAAGAGCCAGATGTTTTCCTTGGAGGTTGGTGGAATCAGAGCTAAAAACATTGCCTAACAGAGTTACGGTAACAATAAAGTAAGCATGAGACATACAGGCATCACGTGGACAGAAAGACAGCTCCAGATGAAGGTTAATGTGTTGAGAGACATTGTAAAGTCTCCATCCATGCATTTCTCAACTGCATGACCCCAATTCACCAAATGTATTTTAAAAATGCTAGTGTGACAGAGGACACATTGTTTATTGAAAAGCTAAACCTGGAAACCACTGCGGTATTCACAGTACTAATAAAAATGCTAGTGGTAATCACTACTTCCTGTTGTTTGGTCTCTGAATTTATGAAAATCTAGTGTCCTTGTTTGTCTTTTCCACCCAAATGAGCTCCATTTTATAATAATACCAACAGCTCTGAACCAGAAAATGAGCCCATAGCCTTGGAAAAAAATATTTTATTCCAGGCACTGTACATCTATTTGATATACTTACACTAAAAAAAGCAGTTGCCAATGTCTGCTGAATGCTTCATGTTGTGTTGTCTGTAGTCTGCTCTTTGAAGACTTGGCAGCACTATCAGCTTTCTTATCATTGTCCCAGTTGGCAGAATAAATCAAATTGTTATGAAACAGGATTGGTGTACAGCTCAGGGATGACCAGAGATAAAAAGCATAGATGGAAATAGATTTATATGGATATACAGTATATTTTAATATATTTACAGCAAATGCCCAAACGGTTTCCTCCCCATCTTTCTTTCTCCATCTCTATTTGTCACTGACATGGAAAAGAACTCACTCAAACACACACAGATTTCAGTGTGACAATATCAGACACGTTATCACTGCATTGCAGACTATTAAACATTGATGCATTGTTATTGTAGCAGCAGCAATCTGGATCACCCAGGCTGAATGACCCACAAATAAAAACACTCTGGCTCGCAACAACACAAATTCTCTGATAAACAACTCTTTTGTCTGCAGTGAACAATTAGAGCAAGCTTTGTTGCTGGGACTCATTTTGGTTCAAGATAATCCTTTTGAGAAGTTATTGTTATTTTTTAGAACTTTTTTGAAAAATCGTTTCCATCAGCGCTATGAGATGTTCGAAAAACTGCAGTAAATAAGAACAAAGTCCCGACTACGTTCACCATCCCTTTCCCATTTTTGATTCACCAGGAAAATCTGAAGCTAAACTTTGACTGGAATTTTCTTTTCAGACTGCACTTTGAAATCCTCCACCAGGCACCAGTTTATGATCTGCAACTCACACGTGACTCCAGAAGAAAGCTTAAATTGTTTTGTATCAAAGTAAACACTTGTCTGAACACTTGCCTCCACAATGTGTTCAGATACCCAGACACATACATGGATGTAGAGATAAGAGAAAATTAATGTGCCACCCCACCAATGTCATAAATGAAGACTTACTTACTTACTTGTTGTGAGGAGTACCATCCAGTTATAAATGAAGACTTACTTACTTACAACCACTTGGCTGTGGCTCATGAGGTAGGGCAGTCGTCTCCTGACCAGCAAGTTGGTGGTTTGACTCCCGGTCTCCCCGCATGCCTAAGTGTCCCTGAGCAAGACACTGAACCCCGAATTGCTCCTGGTGGCTTGACTAGCGCCGGTGCATGGCAGCAATGTGTTCAGATACCCAGACACATACATGGATGTAGAGATAAGAGAAAATTAATGTGCCACCCCACCAATGTCATAAATGAAGACTTACTTACTTACTTGTTGTGAGGAGTACCATCCAGTCTAAAAACAGATTTAAAATGCTCCCATGGTTCTGGAGGGATGTCTAAAGTTTGACAGGGTTTAACAATAGATGCCAATAAAGTTGCATTATGGGACATGTAGGATCCAGATTTTGGAGTTTGACCAATATCTTGGCCACTGCTGCATTGACTTTTTACCAGTTCTAAAAAAGATTCTGTTGAAGCTACTGTATGTTTTATTCAGATATTTTTGTTGTAGAAATATGCTGTAAAACTTGTCTTAATGTGGAGAGAGGTGTCGTTGAAGCCTCCTGTGACCCAGAGTCACTGAAAACAAAACAATGTCTCTTCGGTGGTGATGCCATGCTGCGCTAGTTGGTGTAAGCCTAATCTTCACAATAGTTTCTACATTTCTTTTGTTATGTCTGTAAAGATTGATGCCTCACTGTCTCATTTTAATGGTAAATGCATAAAAGACCACAAATTACTAGTTTGTACAATATATGAGCAGAACATGTATGAAGGTATGTGTTTTTAGCTCTTCCAAATACTCACTAATGATAGTCAAGATAATGATCCAAATGGATTTCAGACATTCTCAGACAATCAGAAATCATTCATGGTGTTGCCCTTTTTACATGCATGGGTAATTCCCTGACTTCTGACACTAGAACAGGGCAGGCAAATGGGGTTTTCAGACTCTCTTCAAATGTCCAATGCACTTTGTTTATAGCGTACTGACCCCATATGGAAGTGAAGTAATGACACAATTTCATGAGACCTACCATATAATTTGTTTGATACAGGCTCCGCATCTTTATGGAGCTACAATGCTAAATCACTGGAGTAATCCATGTAAACATTTTTCCACAGGTGTCCTGAAGGCTCAGGGGGATGACTGAGAAAAGAAAAAACTCAGACAAATTCAACTCAGAGAATCTGTGAATGTCTCTTAATAGTGGAATTAAAGAATTACTGGCTTCCAGGGTGACTAATAAACAGACAGAAAGGTTGGTTTAATTCAGATGAGACGT
>NW_018128007.1:3766248-3784869 GCF_001952655.1 Monopterus albus | reverse complement strand
TCTTTCCCTCTATCTTCCTCTCAATGTGTGTGTCAGCAGCTCAGTAGAGCAGGATAATTCAGTTCTCACTCAGCGGATAAGGCCTTCTATCCAGCTTTAGTCTGTCACAACATTTGTTCCATATTTAAATTAGACTGCTGCAGTGGGATGATGGCGTATAGATTTGCAGAGGAGGGGAGAACAGGGAAAAGGAGACAGGGGAATAAAAAAGGGAAAGATGGAGCACAAAGAAGGAAGATAGAGGAGAAAAAGCATGAAGGTGGGGGGACAAAGGAGGGGTGATAGAAAGAGGTGGAGAGAGAAAACGCAGAGGAACAGGACTACCTTTCCCCACCAGAAACACTTAGTACAATCAACTGTTGTTTCACCATCAGTCTGGTCCCCATGACAGCTGTCCTGGATTTTGATACATGCATCTCACACAACAACACACCTCTATTATAAATAAGCTGGAAATCACACATCACCTGTAATACTGCCTAAAGCTATGGAATGTTCTCAGAAGTGCCACATTTACCTGTGAATGGTGCAATGGAAATAAAGTATGATTTGATTTAATTTGAAACAGTGTACACATTGCTAGTTCACACCCTGTTGATGGATCCAAAGATTTACCAGGGCCCCTTATCAACCAACTAGACTTAAATAAGGCTGATCTAAGCCATGCAAGTTTTGCAAATATTGGCTGGTTGTACACATGTGTTAATATGGCTGTTACCGGAAACAGACTCGACAGACACGCCAAAAACTCATTCAGTCAGGTGTTTGGTCTTCTTTTCCAGCCCTGCCTAGATGCCATGTGACTGTGTGTGTGCTATGTCTGGAAATAAATAGCATGTTTTTGATGTGGCAGTGGTGGCAGAAACATTCAGATCCTTTGCTTAAGTAAAAGTAGCAATACCACTGTGGATTAAATATTCCATTAAAGGCTAAAAGTCTAGCACTAAACATCTTACTATCAGACTGTTAAAACCTTTAAATATTTTATTATTAAATATTCTACTGCTGGATTATATAAACTGATGGATTCATGTGTAAGTAGTCTTTTGCTATTTTAGTTGGTCAAGAAGGAGCAAATGTTAACATTTATATTCCTTTAGGAATATCTATAACAATACACTTGGAGTACAATGGAAAGTCAGCACATACCATGTGTTCTCTTTTTGAAGAAAGAATATGTACCCAAAAGGGTGAAATGTATATTTTTTGGAATGACGCCAGCATCCTCCATCTGTCCATATTTCAGTCAAAATGCAGTTTCTCTGAAGAGACAGCAAACAGTGAGGGCAGAGTGCCACTGACTAACAGCCAGAGAACAGGCTCAAAAACAACACAAAAAGATCCAGAGCCCTTGCATCACAGTCCATATGTTTGTAGCTGATGCCTCTTTCTCCTCCGCTTGCTGAAGGAGCTACAAAAACTGCATTGCTAATTTTATTTTGTTTGGCAAATGTCTCAGCTGCTGAAATTTCACACGATTCATTTAAAATTCATGATGACACGTAACCACTGAAAACTGTGGTTTACACAGCAGCAGCTGACTGGGGCTAGTTAACGAAGACGTCCCTGCTACACACCCACAAACAAATACACATGCACAGTGGCCAATTCACATGGGAGAAGCGTCATATGGTGACCAGGTAGACCTACCTACTGTACTTCTAACAGAGCATCTTTTACTTACAGTAGCTAGTCTTTGGCAATGGAAGTAGAAATGTAAGTATCAAAACTGAGTAAATCAAAGTGAACATCTCCTAAACAAGCCAAGCTAAATGGCTGCTAGTTAATCTGATTAGGCTATACATTACCACCACCAAGCAGCCCGGTCCATACACTGCTGTAATACCTGCACATTTCAGATTAATTACTCAGGTGGTGTGTCTAATTTAACAGACAATTCAATTGTGCACCAAATTACTAATGCCTGTAGAGAATACTAGCAACCTGATTGCACCTGAGACTGGTACCCATTGTGATATAATAAATAATATCAATTCATTTGTGCACACAAAGTAAAACTTTGCCCTCAATATAATATCAATCAATATTAAAATATTACACATAGGTCTCAGCACCCCATTAACACCCACTGCAAAGTGGACTCATTTGTTTTGTTACATCATTTGGACACATTTGTGGAAGCAAGGCAAACATCTGTGCTGCATTATTTCCCAAGTTATGACTATGACTGCTTTGAATGTGCAAACAAATGAGTCACCGCCTTAGAGTTATTTGGATGTTAATGGGGTGCTGAGGCCTGTGTGCTTATAAATGTAATCTTTCATTTCTCATTAATGGTGAGTTGCCTGCACAAACAAATCAAAATTGCTTTACAGATCTCCTGATTATGGTGACAACTTAAAGAGTGCAAACTTAGAGTAGTGTTTGTCCTGTGCTTATCTTGTTAGTCAAATTATATTTCTAGATGAGCTTAGATGAAACTGGTTCAAAAAAAGGAATGAGTGAAAACATGGATGACTGTGACCACAGGGGAGCCTGGGGTCAGTGGAGTAAAGTAGGGATGCAAATAAATCTCCTTTTAAGTCATTGTTTCTTCTGGGTGTTAGTGTGTAAATGCTTGATAGTTCTGAAAATGGAGTGAACAGATATATTGGTTCTTAGAGGATGCCTACACTGTAAAAAAAACAAAACAACAACAACAATTTTTACAGAATTTAGCTGTTTATCTTAAAGATGTCCTGTAGGGCTGGACCCAAATATTAAACAATAAGGATAGTCATTTGTTGGGTAGGTAATCGGTTTTAAATTTTAGTATTTGGATATTTGATACAGCAGGAAATTTCAATGCAGTCTGAGCAGGAAACTCCTGCAGCTGTGAATTACCATAAAGTTCTCTCTCTCTCTCTTTTTTTTTTACAGAAGATTTGACACAAAAAGACCTAAAATAGTTACAATTTCACAAATATTTACCATTTACTGTTTGCAATTTGAACTTACAGACTTCCCAGCATGCACTGTGTGAGGGTTAAAACCTCTTTTTTTTCCTGTTTGACAAACTCATTCATGGTAGAAGCTTAATGTGCATCTGCAATACACATTCAAGTAAGTCAAGGTCTGTGTTTTTTATAATAATTAAAAAAGCTACCCATTTCATTTAAAATTAAGAGTAAGAGGCAGCATTAAAATGACAGGAAATTGCCATATTTTTAGAAGATATCTTCTGTAATTTATGTATTTTTCTGGAACCCCAACTGCCAGAATACTGCCTCTTTTTGTACTTTTTTTTTTTTTTTTTTTTAAATGCTTATAGACAGGTAGGCCAGGTGAGGGAGGAATGAAAGAAAAGACTAGCAAGAAGGACAAAGAGAAGAGAGGCACGCAGTAGTAGGTCAGACAAAAGGAGACATTTATTACTACTGGTGTCTTGGCCTCCAGAGCCCTTCAAGTGTAAACACACACACGAGAGAAGGCAAACATTAAGAATTCTTTCTCTCTCTAATGGTTCCATACTCATTTTAAGTTATTCCTCCAGTGACAAACATACAGTATATACAGGTCCACTGCCACACGCTCTTTGACAAACAACGTGGAACAGCCAATTAGTCAATGTTAACACTGAGCAATTTTAAAATGTGCCAGCAAATACTAACATTGATTTGAGATGCTAAATGGCTTGATCCCTATCCTTCCCTGCCACTGGTAAAACTCTGCTTGTTGAGTGGTTTGTTAGCTACAGTACACTTATCAGCACAAGTTTATTTAGGTGTGCAACTGCATGTCAATCACAATACATACACCAGCCTGCTCACTAAGGAGGATAAAAACAGATTTCTGTTGTATGTCCAAGGAGCTTTTTCTTCTTTTCAGCAATAAAACATTAGAATGATCTAAACAATGTAGTTATTAAAATTATTTGAATTGTTTCTATATTTAATAAGCAGTGCTAATAATGTTTATAAAAACTGGGTGTTATATTCCATCATGAAGCTTTTAGACTCAGTCTACTGTTTGAATTTGGTGTACACTGGGTGGTAAGTACAGTAGGTTGATATATTGATGTCAAGTCATAAAAGCTCTAGATAAATGTTTTCTTCTATCAGGAGAAGCATAAGGTGGAAGCCTCCTGTTTTCACTGTTGGATGTATTCTCACTAAATCCATTATAAAACCATTCACTGTTGATTCCAGAGCCCAAAGCAAAACGTGTGTGCTGTGGATGCAGTGGGGGTTTTCCCTCTGTGTTGGTATGTGTGTGTGCATGCTGCTGTACTGTTTATGCAGGCACAGGACTATATGTTTGTTTTGTCCTATAATTGTGATTTTATGTGTGAACGTTTACAAGTGTCTTAGTTATATATGTGTTTTCATGTCTTGCTATGGTTGTTTGGACAAAACACATCTCAGTACTATTGCTGTGAGGACATGTCGGCTGGTCCTCACAACTGTTAAAGGGGTTAAGACCTGGTCTTATGGTTCCGATTAGAATTTGGTTTAGGATGGTGTTACGCTTTTGTGCAATGGTTAAAATAAGAGTAAGGGGCTCACAGTTACAGTAAGGCCAATATGTACGTCTGTTTTGTGTACAGTATGTGAGAGTGTGTGTAGGTGTTTGTCATATCCAGCAAGGGAATTTTTGCCTGAGTGTGAACTTCCCTTCTCTGTGTCTCCAGCTTGCTCACACTTCCTCGGTTTCTCCCTCTCTCTCCCGCTCTAACTGATGGTGACAGTTGTTCTTTTTAAAGCAGAGCGGATCAGAATGAAGGCGGAGCTGCTGTTAATTACCGATGGACTGTTTATCCTCCCAGAGAGGGAAACCACCCATGCTAAGTTTGCTAGCTAACATGTCATCGGTGCTAATATGACAGGACTCTGCATACTGATTCTCAGAGACACAACCTCGCTAACGTACACAGAGCAAACACAACACAAATTCATCAGAAGTTCATGTGCTGAAACCATTCAGCAGCTAACGTGGTAAAATCAAACTATTGAATGAACATGGAAACAACATTAAAGTTGACTGGTGTTAATATTTCCTAACAAGAACAGCACAGTTTTTTCATACACCTGCCAATTTTGAAATTTTTGGAAACCAACAATTTTTTAAAATTATATGCTAATTTATGTCATGCTAAATTCTTATTTAGACAACATAATGTGAGAAAAGACAATTTTCTAGAGACCAAGGCAACATTTAAATTGCTTGCTTTGCGTGGCCAAAACCCAAAGATATTCATCTGATGTCTAAGCAAATTCCATTCCAAGAGAGCGATGGGGTAAAATTAAACGCTCAAAAAAAGCCAAGTAAGTGAACCCTGTCCTTAGAATAATTTATCACAGATACTGTTTGAGTTTCTAAATTTTACACACAAAACTAAACATACTAATTCTTATATTTGTGAAGCTGAAGCTAAATGTGAATGTGTACAATGGTTTTGACTTGGTTCATAGGATAACATAAGTACAATATATAAATCTCAAGTTTCAATGTAAAGCTTTTCTGATTAGTATTACTGTACCTACAAACTGATGACTGAGGGGGAATACATACAGTACAGTAGAATTAAAAGCAGTTATTTTGCACACATTGTACTGTATGTATTGTGTTCTGATATCTGTGGGTGAGGTAATACTATTTATTCACTGCAGAGATGTAAACATTAATAGTCTCTATTGTAACCATTACTTCAGTGTCAGTCCCTACATACCGCAATAAAAAAAACTAACTATAAATCAAATGTTGTTGACTTGTTACAAGGCATCTTACAAATAATGATGTCTAAAGATCAATAGGTAATTACATTTGGAGACAGCAAATAAACTGCAATTAGCATCTTTAAGAGAAATGTCCCTGTGAGCTGCAAAAATGCTACTGCTATATCTCAGTGCACTAGCTAATCTTATACATTTCACTGGTCTGCAATTTAAATTGCTTGCCTCATGTTATATGCTAGGCCTTGCTGCATATAATGTATATCAGCATGGCTGTAATTTAACTTTTGCCATATTATTTGCAAAACATGCTTCTTGCTGGCAAGTGATGCTCAGATACTTTTCATTTGAGTTTGGTGGATGCGTGTGGCACAGTGAAGAAACGACATTCCCAGGCGTAAACTGCAAAGAGGTAACGTCAGACAAATTAACAGTTACAGTTGGTACTTGTGCTGCCTGAGTTTATATAGCTGTTTTGCAGCTCCTGCTGTATCTGTAATTTTTAGTGATGTGACTCAGCTGAGATTCAGCCACTTTGGTCTGAAAATCAGCCCGTGCAAACAACCCCTTTTTGAACATGTGGTGAGAAGTCTGCTTGGGGTTGAATATGTTTCTCTGAGAGCACCTATCCGATCCTCAGAGCTCCAAACCAATCAATCAGTCCTCTGATGACTGAGGCTCATTTAGCTATTTCCTGATTGGTTCTGAAGACAAGAAAAGAACTGGGATTGCCCCAGTGGGAGGTTGGGAATTGGAGTTTTGAAGTTCTTTATGTGTTTCTCTTAATTTCCTCAAACTCTTTAATGTTTGTCTATATTTAATGTGTGTGTGTGTGAGTGTGTGCATGTGTATAGAGAGGTTTTTAATTAGCTGATGCTACAACACATTGTGGCAATTTGTGGTAGACAGAAAACCAGATGTTTATTGTTTTTAATCGTCTAATGACAGTGGTCTCTGCAAGTGCTGCATGGTGGAAAGTGCTGCCTACTGTGTTGGCAGAGTCAGAGAAAAATACTTAGTAACAACTTCTGCTTTTCATTGTAGGGATGACAACATGGTTATTTTTGCAAATGTCTAGGAAGTAATAATACGACACTAATATCCCTTAAACATAACCCAATAACGTAGCTTGTTGGTTTCTGTGTGTCTGAAACCCTGCCTGCCTGAAAATGGCTTTTCAATGATGTATTGGACATTTTGGGTGCATACGTCAGCATCTGGGAGACTGGAGAGCTGTGCTGTGTCTGTTAAAGTGAGAATAGCAACCACATGACAGGAAGTCACAACAACAGTGATCACAGAAAAGGATGAGAAACAAAAGCAAACAAGCAGCAGGTTTGAAGGACTAACTAGTTTCTGTCTCAAGGTGGAAATAATTCAAACTGTGCCTCGCCGCTGCAAGTGAGGCAAAATAGTTTGTTAGGCAAAAGGAAATGAAATAAAATGTTAAAACTGAACAGTCATACAATTTTACTTTTAATTGAGCCAGTGAGTTTGTTTGCCAAGGTCATCAAGGGACATGAAAAGCTTGTCCCTGTGGCCAAGTACATCCAGACAGAGGTGGGTCTGCAGAGAGTTGATTCATGTACTGCAACAGATCTTTACAAGATTAGAGCATACTCCTACATTTTACTGCGGCACCTCATGAAAGAGAATAAAATTGAATGCAGAGGTAGTATTATCCTTCATGCCTGCTATCTTTTTATCTATATCACAAACAAACACCCACAGGCTCATGTGTGTTCCCACATACAGTGCAGTACAGTATACACAGGCTCTCCTATATGTTGGGTTGCCATAGTGCCTAGGGAGTAATACCAGCACAGAGGACACTGGGAAGGACTGCAGACACACATGTAAACCCCCCCCCCCCCCCACACACACACACACACACACACACATGGCCTCCACCACCACACACACACAAGTATAAGCACAGTCTCTCTCTCTCTGTCTCTCACACACACACACACACGTACACAGGGGAGCAGGATAAAAATACTGTGCTGACAAGTCAATTAATCAGATGTGAAGGTGCTGTGCAGAACAATCCTTTACAAGGCTGGAGTTCAAAAACACTCTGTGTGCATGTGAGTGTGTGTGTGTGTGTGTGATATTGAAGTTTCTGTGCTTAATAACCTGTGTCATAAGCTGTTGATCAGAACAATTTGAAGAAATAAACTCAAACTGCTGCACTGTGGTGAATAGGAGCTGCACTATAATTTGACTCCACATTTCTCTATTTTGGTCCAAGTTGACGTGTCTACATAAAAACATCCTCATGCTCATTCAACACAGTAGGCGTGTAATTTAAAAATATGGGCGGAATAAAGGTGTAATAAAACACTGGAAACATTTGTTTCATTAGATGCAGATGTTTTACCTTTGCTAGTTAAACCTTTGCTCAGGGTCAAGTTGGATGAAACTACATTGATAAGTACATACAGCCATCATAACCCACATGTTAAGAAAAATGTTAAAGCTACATTTGCTCTTGATCCAAAGATTTAATGGTTGTCCAGCTGTAGTGATCATTGGTGTACATTTTACAGTCCTGCACTGGATTTCACCCACTGATATCCCCACAACACCACTAGTCAAAGCAGATGTATGACAGTTCTTGTGGTCTCCATATGGTGTCACTGTACCTGCTGTAGTGTACATTTCGAAGAAGGGACACATCAGCTACAGGCGCAGACATTCTAGCAACACTATAACCCCTTGACACACAACTATAAAACCAGCCTCAAAGTTTAATTTGGTCTACACTAACAAGTGCAACAGTACTGTGAGAGAGTGAAAGACATGCCAATCAACAACAGTCTGTACATGCCCACACCTATGTCCTGAGAAGAGGTGTAATCACATGTAATAGGTGAAAACCCCTGGATCGATAATGGGTGTGATGTTGTTAAACACACAAGATGTGAGCCAGCCACCTGTCTTTCAACTATGTGTGGCTACTGTTCAATTAAGAACTATGTGAACGCCACAGAGAAGAACTAGAAGCCCAATCCTAGTGTCCTCCCCAAGGTCTCAAGCCCTGAACCCTCATACACTTTTGTGATGTCACCTTTAAGGAAGCCATTTTTATGCAGACAGTCTTTTCAAGATCATTAAGTGTAGGATCCACCTAGGCATTTTTCACTGATGGAGTGTGGGATTCCAGATTATCCCATTCATTTTTTACAAAGGCACAAGAAGTATTGACTCTTTTTCAGATGTGTAGCACCCAATCACAGTGGTGCCATGTCTAGAAATTCAGATTCTACAGGTAGGTCAGTCACTTTGTGGAGGAAGACAGTGTTAATGAAACCTCATACCTCACCAATGGCCAGTCTGTACTGGCAGCACCACTGAAGTGTGTTGACTGTGGCTTGAAATCAACAGTGTGACTGACTGACTGGCATCTCCTGAGTGGTGCTGAGAGCAGTCAATCAGCAGCGGGTAGTGCAGTAATGACAGGGATGTGTGCGCTCCCTCAGGAAGAGCTGTCAGGTCAGTGGATCACTGCTACTCTGACACACAGTCATTCATACTTGTACTTCTATATATGTGAGGACACTCATTGCCATAATGCATTCCTTAGCCCCTAACCCTAAGCTCTACCATCAGAACTAAATCCCTAACCATAACCCTTCCGCTAACACCTAACCTAAACCTAATTCTAACCTGAACCCTCAGAAAGGTGGTTCAGAAAGTGTTAAAATGTCCTCAATGTGTAGCAAAAAATACTTTTTTGGTCCTCACTATGTAGCAAGTACAATACAATACATCCGCTTCTAAAATATGTTGCATTTTGTATGTGCACACATAGAAAAACACACACGCACCAAACTGTTGAAAATACTGTTTCTGTCCTGTTGTTCATTATGGATTCTCCCCAGGGGACTGACATGCACACACAAATACAAACATGTTTCAAGTACTTTCTTTGCATCCTTTGAATTGGTTTGTAAGTGGTACTATTTAAAAACCAGTTGTTCAAGGCTGAGGATATCTAGGACACAAGAGGACTGGTTGTACCACATGGCTACCCACAACTGCAGGGAATGAACTGAATTTTGCTGGTTGATGGATGCTTCCTAATCCTGTTTGTTCCAGGATGTTTTATCTGCCTTGTAACTCAGAATGAGCAACTACATTTGTTTCAGTTTGGCTCGACACACGACAAGAGCACTAATATGTTTTAAAATTGGCCTGGCCCTTCGAGGAAGAAACTACGTTCCTTCTGTTTGGGTTCCTGTGTGACATAAGACCTATTACATTATAATGGACCTGCTTCACAGCCTTATTTCGTCATCAGAGGAGAGGAATGCACCATTTTCACTGTTGGTTTTGGTTGCAAGTCTCATTTGTTGCCAACATTAGTATAGCAAAATTTGGTCTTTCCAAAATCTAAATTTCCAGGCCTTTCACTGATATTTTCCTTACTCTAAATTACTCAGCCTCCAATGTATGATAAATTACTCATATTTATCGTCCTATGGTTTTCTTTGGAGCGAGTGCCTAAATTTGTGCATCATTTCTAATAGGTACCTGCAGCAGATTGCCCATTAAGTGCAGCTGTGCTCTGCTGCTATTGGCTGTGGACCTCCATCAGCTCAGCCTCGTCTCCAATCCCTCTTGTTAAATAGAAGCAGAATAACTTCAGACTTTTCTTATCAGGAGAACGAATTTATTGCTGTCTCTATTTTAAAACTCATTTGCTCACATCTTTCTGCTCAGTCTGTCTCTCCCATATCATCCTGCTCATCTTCCTTTTATTCCGAGTATTTGTCTTTAAGGTCAAATGATTCGGGGCCTGGTACTTGCAGTGTTGATGATCTGTTTCTCTGCAAATTACACCGGATAACACCAACAGACCTGTAATTTAAATGTAAATGAAATGTGTCTGTGAAACACCACAAACAGGTGCCGACAGGTCACGTGGAGGAGACAGAGTAGTCGACAGGTTGTTTTAATGACCTTTCATATCACGCAGGGACATGGTTGTTTACAAACAAACAGAAAGTGGTCAGACTTGTTTACCAATTAAACACTAGTGACAGATGTGTTTACAATCCACAAACATGGCCAACCTCAGGTGATTTTAATATTCATACCTGGGCTCTCCTATAAACCTCGGTAATACAGGCGTGGAATGCATTTAGGAAATGTACAACGTTGAGTGCATTTTTAACGATAAAGAGAACAACTGAACACTGGGAGAAATTAGCATGTTTTCTCTTTTTAAGTCAAAATGGCAGAAGATGAATACACCGCATCCTAAAAGTTAAGTGTCAAACATATTCAACTAAAAATTCTGCCAGTTTATGTGGTGTGGCCACTACTCCTTATAGACCTATGGATATTAGACCTCTCCCAGGACCAAACTTTATGTGGACCACTTCACAAAACCTTGCATATATTACTATGAAAATGGAAGGTCTTTAACTACAGAATTGCCAGATATAAAACAAGCCTTTCCAGTCGGTAACAGGGTCAGGGTTACGTCACTGGCACAGCTCTCTGTACTCTCTGACTACAGAACGTTTCTGCAGGACTATTGCCTCTGACTTTTTGCCTTGATTTATTGTTTTTGTTTTTATCATTCTCAGCAGCATGGTTTGCTACAGGTGTAGCTGCCTATAGAATGATTCATAATTTATTTCATGTTAAGCAGCTTTTATCCACTGCTGTGCACAGGCGGAGAATCTGGAGAGGAAAGAGAGAGAGAGGGAGTCGAAACTGACAAAGAGAGAGAGACAAAGAAAGAAGGACAAAAATGTTACGTATACATACACCCATAGTTTTTCTTACATTCATACTTTAGGTCCATTTAAACAGTGCAGAGTGGCTAAGCAATGTAAACTACACTACTTAGTTAATAAAAAATAACCACAGATCCCTATAAGAAAAGGTAGTGACCCAGCAGATAGGGGTCACTACAATGTTACACCCAACATGGCTTCATTTGATTGAACATGCTCTTTTTCAGATGACTGGAAAGTAAACACCACTGACCACAACTTCAGGTTAAGCTTCTCAATCTTCCTTCTCAGAGAACAATAACATATGCTGCTGTGGGCACCTTCACATGCATACTAAATCTCCGCACTGGGACTTTGATATTGCCTTCACGCACTATCTTCCTGCTCTTGAAGTTTTACCACACTGCTGCTGCAGAGCGACTCCCGCCACTGTAGACTACATTTTCTTTGATGTTATGAAGGAAGTTCATCGTAATTTAATAAACTTTGGCCTTCAAATTCCACCCGCTGTCTTTTTATGTTTCTGATTTAACTAACAAGATTAGACATGCAGAAAAAAAATCCTTCAAGTCAAATCTTTCCTACATCTCACTGATATTGCAGCAGTAAAGTTCTTGCTTACCTGTATGAGTTTTGCTTACATCTGTTTTAGTGTTTAGTAGACTTAATAATTTATCTGATACATCTGGTTTTATCTGTCTTAATGTTTTACTAATGAATTGAAGAGCTTTTTCTGAAAATTATATTTCATATATCAAGACACATTTTTCTCTCACACGTAAAGACAATCTAAAAGATATTATTTTTACCTAAGAGAAGAAGGAAGAAGTGGAGCTGTCACCTAACAATGGCTGAAACTACAGACATATTGTAATGACAGTGTAATGAGAACAAGAACAAAAGCTCCTCTGCACCTGCAAACCTTCCCAACTTTCCTTTTTCACTGCATAAATAAATGAGCTATAGGAAGTAAAACAAAAAAAAAGAGAAATTAAAAATGTTTTTTTGGCCATATATTGAACAAATTATGAAGGCGGTAAGTACTGAATCAAATAATTTAAATATAACATCATCTTATTTGCCAAGAAAGTTTGGTGTATAATATCCAGCCCTCTTGGTTTATCTTGGTTAGACATGAGCAGCTTAGAGACAAGCCCTCTTGAACCAGAGACGTTACTCTGCTGCTATGCAGCATACACACAGAGAGACACACACCCACGGTATACAGCAAGACAACACACTGTTATAATGCATGGTTTCACAAGACCTTAAATTCCCTGCTTGACCCCCTCACAGCAATGGGATAAGCAGACAGAAGGAGAGTATTTATGGCTACTACACGCTGCCTTCTGCAGCTTAACGCGATCCAGATTTATTCAAGCTAGTACAACTACATGTTCCCCCCCAGGGAAAGACTGTCTTCCTTTCAATGCAGAATTAATCAATACTGTGAATTAACAACTATAAAACAAACTGAAGTGACAATTTCACATGTAAAAAAAGTACAGAAAGTAAGAAAAGTAAACTACATCTTCAATTTAAATGCAAAACCTTGCCCCTCTGTCTCAGGGTGTGTGTTTGCACACTGACTAAAGTATGTTTGTCAGTTGGAGTTGTTATTTTTCTCTGCAGCATACGCCTCAATGGGCTGTCTGTCTTTTTGGATGGAGCTGGGCAAGACAAATTGACAGCTTCATACACACAGAAGCACGCATGGACACACACACATATACAAATATATATAAGTGCTGGTGTACACATTGCCACAACGCCTCAGTGTGCGCACACAACTCCCAAACCACAACCACACAAATACACACATATACTGCATTCAAAAACGCAAGAGGCAGTGATATGTTGGCTGATGGCCTGAGTGACAGTTTATTTTCAGGACTTAAATGAACACAGGCACAGACTTGATGCTCTGAGGTGAAGGAGAGCAAAAATTAGATTACACGAACAACGCTGTTTGTTGCTGCATTGCAACTGCCTGTCCAAGTTGGATTCATTGACCATTACAGACAGATTTGCTGAGAGAGCTGCAAAAAGCAGCAAAGATATATGTACTGTAGATTCAGTATCCAGCATCTGAAGTACAATACTATAGCATTTGCAGAGGACTCACCTTGAAAGCCACGCTGTAATACAGTAATTAGATCCTCTTTTGCAGACAATTGGAAGTCTGAACCTTCCTGGATCAAAATGTGAACCAAGGAGAGCAACAAAAAAGCAAATGTTTCACAAATCTCCACTGAGCATGGATCAACAACACAGCAAAATCAAGTGACTTTGATCACAAGTCCAATTTTTAAGGATATAGCTGGAATAGAACCCACAACTACTGAGCCATAAATGTGTTTAATTAGGATGAATAATGTGCAACATTTTCCATTTTGTGAGCATGAATAACATGACATAATGTGAAAAGAGAGAGAACAGCAGAAGCCAGGAGAAGAGCTGACTTTGGAGATTTTCCCTTCCAGAAGTCTAACATTACACAGCAGAGAGAAAGAGAAGAGAGAGAGAGGCTGTGAGAATGAAGAGCTAGGAGAGAGGAAGGAGAGGTCAGAGGGAGGAGGGATCATCCTTTCCCCTTCACCTCCTGCCCGTCTCTTCTCACCTTGTGTGGAGGTTTCTATAGGATACATGTCACATACTCTCTAGTTTGTCTATTGGGCATCCTTTCGCCTCTTCTTCCACTCCTCTTTATTTAATTCCTCCTCTCTCTTGTCCTCAGGCTACATATCACATACATTTCCCCTATGCTTTGCAGCTACATTCTTCCCATTCCTTCCCTAGTGACTTTCTCCCAATCTTCCTCCTCTATCCTGTGACCAGCTGTCCTCCATGCCTTTGTCCTCCCTCCCTTCTCCTCCTCCCTGTGACGGATTTCCATCCTACATACCTTCCCTTTCTCCTCAGCTTTCTATAGCTTCCCTGTCCTCCTCTCCTCTGCTCCACATACCCTCCACATCCTGCTCTTCCTCCTCTACTCCCTGCTGCTGCCTGTCCTCCACCTCAGCTCCCCCTCTCTGCTTCTCTCTCTTTTGCTGTCCCCTCCCTCTGCCTCCCTTCTCTTTTCTGGTCCCAGGGCTCATTAAACAATGTCCACATTCACCTGACATCATCTGCAGAGATCCGCCTATAGGGGTGGCATGTGTGGGAAAGAGAAAGTATGCATACTGTCTAAATTAAAACACTGAGTGTGCACCACTGTTTTGGAGAGGAAATAAGAGCTTTTAAAAGAGTGAGTATATGCAAAGGTCCAAACACACACACAGACATAAAATAAACTGATTTGAAGTGAAACTGGGAGAAGGAGAGATAAAGAGATGCACTTTGTTATGAGAGTTTTTGCAGTAGACATTTATCGCTGCAGAACAATTGGTATTCACCACAGTTAAGCACCCAAGCTGTTGGTCTATAGACAAGCACCCAACACTCTGTAACACCCACCCGCCTAACACCCCCACCTTACTAACCACCGCACACAGCTCTCCATTTTCCTCCTCTTTCTCATTTTAATTCTTTGCTTGTTATTGTTCACGCTACACCTGTCAGTCCTTCCAGTTTTTCCAGCCCCTTCCTTTTCTTTCTTACCCTCATCCTGTTTTTGTGTCTAGAAATGTCTTTCCCCTTTTCTCTCCCTCACTCTCTCACACTTCCTCTCTCTGGATCCTTTGATGTCAGCTCATACCTGCTGTTACATACCACCTGTTCAGTTCGCAGCCGGACAGGACCAAAATAAACTGAAGCGCACTAACCTTGATGGGACTGGATTGAAATGGACCAGCCTGAATGACACTCACCAGATGAAGACGTCTGGAGGGAAAGGTAGTTGGAATGGCACATAAGGGGATTAAGTTGCTCTCAACATTGATGATCCAGGTTATTTCCAACACACTGCAAGCAAAGGCTTCTATTAAGTACATGAAAGTGCTCATTTTCAGTGAAAACCTTTTGAATAAGCCACTCCAACAACTTAACCTAACTAAACTGTCTTTAGCTACCAAAGTTGCTTCAAGCATATAAAACCATCATCATTAAGTTGCTCATTTCTTGAGTCAAAAAGTGGCATATGTGCAGTTGGTGGTATTGTTATATACTCAGATTGTGGTAGAGCAACAGACACTGTGATTTTTATGTCTGGAACATCTGGCTGACTGTGAAGTATAGCTTAAAATTTGTATGTTCTTTCAAGTGCTCACAGTGTGTCCTGCAAATTACCAAAAGCAAATTCAATTTAAATAAAACTAAACTGCAATAGCAAATATGTTTTGTAGATTAATTACAGGATGGATTACGTGCTCAAACGGGGTTATGTTAAAGTCTCCATGCCGGTTATACTGTAGCTGTGGCCCGCAGCATTATGTCATCAGGGTGTTCACCTCTCCGTCCGTCCCAGTCTCAACATTACATCTCAGAAATGCCTTGAGGGAATTTCTTTAAACTTGGCACAAATGTCCACTTGGACTCAAATATGAACTGATTATATTTTAGTGGTCTAAGGTCAAGGTCGCTGTGACCTCATGTCTGTCTCATGAATATAAAGGGGATTTATTTAGATAGCACTTGGCAGAATGTTTACATTCTCAAAAGAGTGTGGTTTTGTTCCAATTTATGTGCTCAGCCATTTTAATTGACCTGATTAAATCCAAGTAATTACTCTCCCCAAGTATTACCTTTCACATAAAAATACACGATATAGAAAAATTCTACACATTTGCTGTTTTTAAGCCTCAGTATCTTTTTAAAAAATGGCCAACAAGGCAGACATGAACAAAGTTTTGTTATAAATACCTGAAATTAGAGGCTCCTGACTTCGGAGAGATGTCTGGAGTTTTTTCTTTCTGTAAAAGACAGATTTTTGGAGCAAATACAACATAAGGTACAGTACTTCCACATGGGCTTTAAAATTCACCCATGGTTGTTTGATTTTTTCACTCTGAATGGGCTCTGATCTTTATCATGGTCATTTCAGTTCAGTTCAGAGAAACTCTTTTCTGTCTTAATCTGTCCTGTCTGACATTGTTCTGCTTTGCTCTTTGAGTTTCTGGTCTTTTCCTCTCTCTCTCTTCTTTGATCCAAAGCAATAGGCGAGTTGAAAGGTTAGCTCATTCTTTGACCACGACTACTATAAAACCCTGAACAGAAACATGAGCACTGCTACAAACCAAAAGAGAGAGGCCAGGATGAGTGTGAATGTACGTGTGTATGCTCCCAGGTGACAGAGCATGGATGAGGAAGATACTTGTTTGATCCTTGGAACAAAGAACAAGAGGAGGGCAAAGGGGCAGGATGGTGAGACATAGAGAGACAGGAAGAGAGAGATGAGAGGGTGTGAAGAGTGAGACAGGAAGGAGAGAGAGAAAGACAGGAGGTTAGCAGGGATCAGGTCTCATGAGAACAGAGCTTTATTGAAAGGGGTTTGACGATCATGAGCAGCTTTGTCCAACAAAGTGAGAAGAGAAGAAGAAATGTGTCCAAACACTGTTCGGTGTGCACACACTTTTAACTGAAATGGCCAACTGTGCTGTTTACTGTGCTATAGGTACAAAAAAACAAACAAACAAACAAAACAAATACATGTGCTATAGGTACAAAAAACAAACAAACAAACAAAACAAAATAAAAATTTAATTTTAAAAGGTTGTTTGACCCAAATTACAACAGACATGTAATTTACCTACTGTGCAGTGCTACTGTCCTTCGTCTGCAGATACTTTAGTTCTTTCTGCTATGATTTTGGAACGTTTGTCTCTGAGATTTCTGCCTATTTATAGTTGCAAAAGCAATGATAAATGGCATTTACAGTCACAAGAAAAAGTAGTGGCACTGTTCCACCATCACTTTTTGGGTTTAATGGGTATGTTCAATAAAGACATGAAAAAGATCACGATAGTTTGTGTTATCTCAGCTTAGAAATATTGCGTTTGTTGATATCTCATGGCCAATTTATGCAGAAAATCAAGAAACCACAAAACTGTGCCATTAACTTTTCTTGCAACTATATCTAGAGACCATATTACACCAGTTTTGGTCTGTTTACACAGGCTACTCATAGCTTTTAGAATTGATTTTAAGGTCCTATTATTAGTCTATAAAGTCTTGACTCATTTGGCCACAGCCTACTTGTCTGAACTGTTAAAACCATACACTCCAGGTAGAGCTCTATGATCTTTATAATTAAATTTGCTTTCTCAACATCATGTCTACAAAAATATTGGAAAGGCAGCCTTTTCCGATTTTGCTCTTAATTTATAGAATGGCCTACTGGTGGAAATAAAACGAGCACTATAATTAGCATCTTTTAAAAAAACAGCTGAAAACTTCTTTTCAGCTTTCAATTATTGTATGTGTATTTTGTTATACTCTATTTATTCTTTGCTTGTATTTGTTTTTCCATCTTTGCTATTGACTGTCATATTCCGTGTGAAGTATTATGAGCTTCTTTGTTTAACTTGTTTACACGTGAAGCACTTTGAGCTACTTCATTGTATGAATTGTGCTATATACTGTAAATAAATGTCAGGGTAAAAACTGTAATATCTCCCACCAGAAGCAATCCAGAAGCCTAAGACATACATTTTATCATCTACCCATTTCCATATGTGTCTATACAAGACCATGTGTGTCCAGCCAAACTTGTACTGTTATACCTGCAGACAGTGACACATGTACCTGTAAACAGGTCTGTGTATTTGCACATGGAACATATCTGAGGATGGATAATTCACAGATCTGATTAGGACTGTCACTGGATCTACTTTCTACCAAAGAGACGATTCCTCTAAATATTTTTAAGCCTATAGAGTATTCATAGTATCACAGTACTAAAGTTTTCTGTGGCTGGACAGATTCAGTCATGCTGCACAGCATGGTGAATTCCTTTACCTTGCCTATGCAATCATTCTCCAAAAACAGCCTACACTACCTTTTTACTGATGTTTGAGAACAAAACTGCAAAGGAAATCATTTTACATCCAGTACCTGATCAGCAGGTACTGTGGTGAGAAGTGTTTGGACGTGCTGATACAACTAAAAAGAGGCAAACAGAAGAGGAGGAGGGAGCAGAAAATAGAGGTCAAAGCGCTGACCTTCACATATTTAAAAGGATCGTTAACTAATGTTAAAAGTTGATTATACAATTTTACAGATGGTTTTACATATGTTGTATATTATATATATGTTATATA
>NW_018128007.1:3748081-3765805 GCF_001952655.1 Monopterus albus | reverse complement strand
CACCATGTAATGTTTCTAATACAGTCTCGTTCAGACTAAATATGTATCCTGTCCAAGTTCACAGCATACATTACAGCCTGACTGGATCATCATCATGCACACATGTACACAGTAAACTAACCCCCTCAGACTCTCTTTCTTTCAGCACTCCCCCATGTCTCCACCTCCACCACAAAGACATTTCATTGTAGCGTTAAAGCATTGTAGCGTTTAGTAAAATGGTTTTGAATGTAGAAGAATATCACTAAAACTCATATACTCGTGTTTGTGCTGATATGAAACTACTGCTGTTGGTGGTTACAGTATGCTATACATATTCTGTGACTGCACAGGAATAAATTTCACATGATGCAATAAACCTCAGCACAACAAAGAAAATGAAATTCTAGGTGCCAGCGTGTTCAGGTGCCCTTTATCAATGCATTTTGGAATGGAAAGGATGACAAAAATTGCACACATACTCAGTCAAGAAAAAGACTGAAAATAAAAATAAAAAAAGAGATAAAACAGATAAAATTGCTGCAAAATGTATTTATGATACATACATATGTGTAACTCTCAACCCACCTCATGACTCACTTCTCCTGACAAACTGCAGTAGATTGTAAACGGCTTTCGTCACAAGTGCCTTCATCACCAGGTGAGCGTACTGCACATCTTTTGAGTGGATGTGCTGTTGGAACTGAACCAAAGGGGTAAAACATGGAATACTGGGATTTACGCTGAGTGACTAACAACCCAACCCCCACATCCACAGTATATTTTACATTTTCATCTTTTCAGAGAGACATTTATTATGATCCTCCAAATATGCTCAAGAGACACGTGAGTCACACAAAGGAACAGACTTGTTACTCTACAAGTTATTAATTTCCTCTGAATGTTTGGGTATGAGGAGGCAATCATAAACATAGTGATTTTTTTTATTATAAAACTTCAGGCCGTCCCTCTAACGTGACCCGCCGTCTGACCAGCTGCCCAGTGACCCTGAATATAAACCGGTTGTTGAGAAAATGAAAAGTCAGCATGTGGAAATCTACATGCCTTGTATGTCAAATGATTTTACATTAACATTAAACACTGGTAATATGTTTTAAAGCTGTTGTATTTCTTGCAGGTCGTCAATGTTTAATCATGTAAGAACAGAGCTGTAAATTTCTAATAGAGTTCTACTGCCTGTGTAGTCTGTTCATGAGTCTTTTACCTAAGAGAGCGCACCACTGTTCAAATGCAAATCAACATGCACATTAGAAAGCGATTAAAATGTCACTGATAACAATGTAATGGAATTTTTACACCGTCCCACACGACAGGAAAAAGCAAGAATCACCATTAAAAAAGAAAGAAAGCTCAACATTAATTTGCTATAGGAAGTAATTCAGTGTAAGATTTTCATATATGAGTAAAAGGCAAATAGATGAAATACACATCTACATTGAATCCCACAGTAAACTAACAATTACATACCTAAAATATTATTGGAAATACATCAGCCATGAGCCTCAAACCCAGCTGCAACCTCTGAGACAGAAAAATGAAGCCAGTGCAGAAGTGTTAATACCTGCAGTTCCTGGAATGGCCACTTGAGGCAGGCTCCAAAAGGGAGTCAATCTCCATAGACTCTCATGTCAAAATGCCCAACTTTATAGCAGAGATAAAAAATGTTCATCCTGGTCCAAAAACGATTTTAATCTCTTTAGCTACTTTCCCATTCCATGACAACTGTATTGTTGAATTTTTATATAATTCACCTGTTTAAATTATAGTGTGACTAAAATGTATTCATAATTAAGGGCATGGCCTCTTTGAGTGACAGGAAAAGGGTCCCACCATGGGTTTTTAGCCGCTAGCTGTCTAATGAATGCCACTTATGCTCCATCTCTTTGAATTAGCTGTAGCAGGCGGAGTGTAGCACTACCAATGACAATGGCCAGACTTGAGCTTCAAAAGTGAGCTTCAGAAAAGCAATGGCCGACATCACGGAAGGTTTGTCCATCTTTTACATACAGTCAATGCCTCAAACAGGTGGTATAAATAGACTCAAATTAGCAACAAGAATAATAAAACAGCTTTAATAAATATTTGTGCATTTAGAGAATAGATGAAATAGGATATAACTATGTCAGGGAACTGTGTTTCTACTTGCAACAGAACATTTATAGTGACTTGTAGTGAAATTATAATGAAACCAACAACTTGTTGTAGAATATAAGATAAAAAGTTATCACATGATAATTATTTTTGTGGATTTGTGGTCTTTCAATTGGTTTTTAAACCAGAGTAACACACCGTTTATCACATCTGTACTCACAAAGATGCTTTCACAAGTTAGAGGGGCTCCTATACATAAAGTACGCATCCTCACAAGCAGTTTTAAACCAAGTTTACGCCTTCCTTTAACTTTAATCATGTAGACAATGTCTAACCCTAACCACTGGCAAATCAGAAAGCACTTATTGTACTGTAACAAGGCAGTGACAAACAATTGTGCACCACAGAAGGGGCATCAGGAAATGATCGATATTCTTTCCTTTAGTTTGGAGTACCTGTTGGCATGATGCTAATAATTTGGTCAATATATTTGCTATATGTACTGAATATACACTGAGGAACCTTTTACCATTTAAGACTAAAGAGCTGATTATGTGGTTAAGTGATAAGTGTCTGAGAAGCAGGATAGTGAAGACAGCTTTTGGTAAGTCAGTGGTGGCCTCTCCCTCTGTCACTGAACTAGACGGTGTTGACTCCAAGCTGCTAGCCTTTTTCTCTGCCTCTGTCAGACAAGAGCAGTTGAGACTGCTGAATATGAGCTGGTAGCATGGTGAGTCAGCCAGCAGCTTTACATTTAACACATGCCAACGCTAGCAGGACTGAAAAGAAGCACAGTGGGGGTGCGCTTTCTCCCTCTGTCTCGGTCTGTGCCTCTCTTCCTATTCCCTCCCTTCCTCTTTGGCTGTTTCTCTCTTCTTCTTTCTTCTAACACATCTCTTTTTCCATCCTCTTCTCCCTTTTGCCACACATTGTCTCCCCCTGTTCTCTCTATTTTTGCCGCCCCCCCATGCCCCTCCTTCTCTATCTCCTTCCCTCTTTCTCTCTCTCTGTAGTCTCCCAGTGGTCTTGCTGAGGGGCATATGCTGTTGCAGGGAGAAGGGGATGTCAGCTTGGATTTCAACACTGTCACAACAGGGGAACACGCACACACACACACACACACACACACACACACATATACAGTATGTAGGTGTACAGGCACAGGAAGCAAATGGCCACTTACAAAATGTGCCCTGTTTCTGTCTCACACCCACATATTGTACATGCACAGTCAGAGGCACAAATGTAAACATAAATCAAATGACCACTTGTACAATATGCACACACACACACACATACTCAAACACACTATGAAAAGAGTCTCACCAGGGCAGAAAACAGTGCTTGTCTGCAAAGTGCCTGACAGGCAGAAAATAGTCCTGTCTAAGAAGGTGTGGGGAGAGGAGGAGTTTTTGAAAAAAGAGGGGAGAGAGAGAAACCATGAGAAGAATGGAAGTGGAGGGACAAGAGTAGATGAAATGATTAAAAAAAGAAAGGATTCATCAAAAGACAAAAGAACAAAACAGAAAGTGTGTGTAACGGATGGCACCTGTGTGGTGCAGTGATGTAGTGTACTGTATGTTCAAAACAACCTATTCTTTCTTTCCTCTGTCCCCCCATCTTTCCCTCCTTCCCCTGCCAGTCTGTTCCTTTGTTTTCCTTTCTCACCCATTCAGTTGTGTCCGTCCTCCCCCAAATTATCTCTTTGAATGACCTTAGCAGGGTGACAGCATGGTCACCCTGGCCTGACCAGAATCCCATTACTGACACCCTTCATGTGAAACATTACTGCACTGTGTGTGTGTGTAAGCATGTATACATGCGTGACAGTGCCCTTTCCATAGCAACAACAATATTATGGTAGGTGCGTACCAGACAGACACAAACATACTGTAGCTGAATGCACGCTTAGTAACAAAACCGGTACAACACACACCAACCACAGACACACGTTCACTTTCCAGAATTATTCCATTCTCATTATTACAGCTCCCTTCTCTAAAGTTATTAATCCCCTACATCGGGGGTTTGGAAACATTTCCGTCTGGGAACCAAGCTCATTAAAACTGAACTCATGTGGGTACCGACCAGAAAAAAGCCCTCGGAAACAATCTGCGACTCGATGCTTAGTTTAAAAAAGCAGAAAAGTTTAGATGAAACGTTTACTTTTCATCTCATGTGACATGGGAGGTTTTAAATCTCCACGATGGTTTAAATGTTTAAATAACATCGTTTGCAATAATTAAACACATTTGTTGTAGATGAGCAGCATCTGCTCGATTGCCTTTGAGGGTTGCAGTGGGCGGGCTCTGCTATAATTATGTAAATCAATAGCAAATTTGCCAATAGAAAATCTCATCCAGGGGTCAGTTACTGAGGCATAAATCAAGGCAGGGAAAAACAGCCTTTATGATGACCCTAATGATTTAACTTGATGTATGATGCAAAACTGCTATTCTGTTAATATCTACCTATTAATCTAAAGAAACCTGACTTTACCTTGTTTCATTCAAGAGCTAGGATTAATGAAATTAGACAGCATAAACATGGTTATTTTTAGTAATGTGCTTAAATAAAAGGCACATTGAAAAGTTGAGAAAATCGTCTAACAAATTACAATAAATTAAATGACTGAGAACTGACCTATATCTTTTCTACATCTTGAGCTGCCTTTGGAAACGTAAAGGCTCCCATATGGTGAAAGAACCTATGAAGGCAAACATGTATAGACTACTTGATTTATTAGAGGTGACTTTGCTGGAAGAATGGTTTTGATTTTATAAGCTGCTGTTGAAATTGCTACATCAGCCCTATTGTGGCCATATGGATGGAACTGGCAGCCATGATGCTTTTAGTCAGATGCTCGAGGAAGCACATTTACAAACAGCAGGTGTAAGATATGAATACAGACTATGATACACAATAAAACAATACACCATGACTGCTTTCACCCTAGACAAGGCTTTGGTAAAGTGTTGCCATATTTTAAAAAAAAAGGACAATGAAACTGAAAATCACCCACAAATGCATAGGTTTGAATGGCACTGTAAGTAAATTTGGGCAAATACTCTCATGAACACTAATACTAGAGAAAGGAATACTAGAAAAACAGCTCATGGGTCCCACTCAAAGCTTCTTATCTGACCATATATTATGCTTGAGCATATACATCCAATATGGTGGCTGTCAAATTCAACAAGGTTGGCTGATTTTTTTCGGCAAATTATTGTCAATGATTAATGGTCTTATTACTATAGCTGCCCCTCCTTCCTCCTCAAAGGCACACAAGAGAGATACAAGTATATAATTAGTGGGGTGGAAATGAGCAGAAAGAGAGGCAGTGCAGAAAACAGAGAGAGACAAGATGGAAAGGCAGAGAGAGGAGATGGGGAGTGGCTGACACATACAAAAAATGATCTTACAGTGAATGCGGGAACTCTTGCATAGTTACATTGATTGATGTCTTTTCTAGCCATCGTACAACACCTCTGGGGTCTTTCACTTCTTATTCCAAATAAATGAGAAACAAACTTCTCATCCCCCAAATGCCCCTCATAGTCAAGGGCGTGAAAAAAGACCAATTAAAAAAGAAGAAGGAAAAAAAAAGCACAGATCTACATAATGCATATTATTGTCAAAGTAGATGCAATAAGAGCTTCTGCATAGACATTGTTCAGACATTGCTTTAGTTCTTGTACTTTCCTTTTGGCAGAGATAAATAATTCGCACTGCAACAATAGACAAGACAAAAATAAATAACTAAAAACGCAGCAGATATGCACTGTACTCCAAGGGGAGCCTGGCTTTTATGCTTTACATAGTAGTGTTCAGTGGGAAACGACAATCACTGGAAAATTACATTTAGAAAAAGACAGATTTTAGTCCATTTTATGTGCCTTTATGCATGTTAGTGTATTTGTGTTTTGTTTGTAGCTTGACATGCTTGTGATATATCTTTAAGGCTTTGCAGAGAAGAGCTTAACACTGCTTTTTGGCTGAAATAATAATATCAATTTTATCCCTTCAGACTTGTTTAAAACTTGTTTTGTGTTCCAGAGACAATACGGTTTCACTAGTTCGTGCTACCAAAAGTAAAGGTTCATTTGGGGTAAAATAACATCTGCTGCTTCTGTTTGCATGATGTGATATGGCATTTTCATGGTTTGCTGAGCACAAACTTCCTTGTAATTGGTTTGCTTTTCTCCTAGCTAATGCACTGACCCCTGTTGTTGTTGACTGCCACAAATAAATGTGTGGAGAGACGCTTCCTTTTGCAAAACAGCTGAGCTGTTTTTGTGATCCGTAGTTTCAAGGTTCATAATCTCATAACCATGAACAAGTATGAAATAAATGTAGACTTTAAACTGTCTTAACACACAAGTGCAAGATACTAAAGACTTCATTGCATCCTGAAAATGACTTGTCAAAATTTGTTTTCTCATCTTTATTCTGAAATGTACAAGCTGAGTGAACATCACTGGTAAGATAATAGGTCATATTATCTCATTGTCAATATGAACTGATGTTGACAACTTGCTTATGTATTAATATCTTTAATTAACAGTCTGTTTCATTTAAGTAGTTTTCTCTGTGATATAAACAGGAGAAACTGTGTAAATATAAGTAATGATTATTAATATTGTTAACTTCAGTGCCCCTGTAAGAAATTCTATGGGTTGTACTTTGTGAATGTGCAGTTACTGCAGAACAATGGGAGAACAGGGAAAACACAGGGAAAGTGAAGAATTAGCCCCACTAATGCTAGATTAGAATCAAACTAATTAGACTAAAAGCACAATGTGCACAAACAAGCAACTTTTTCTTTCTCTGGATTACTGCAGCAGTGTGCTAAGTGAGGAACTACAACATATTTTTAGCCTTTGTCCTCCGGGTTTAATGAAATCAGTCATGTTTCTCCTTGTCTGCCTTTAAACTGCTCAATCATAGAATGCTACTGTAACTATCAAGAAGCAAGTTATGTCATATTTGAAAACTGAACTAGTCAATTTCAAATTTATCTTGTACTGATAGTTTGGAGATTGATCCCATTCATCATCCCATTAACCTATGAATGACTCACTTGGAGGAACAGAGGAACAAAACAAATAAATAATAGTTTAATCTTAATGTGAAACAAGAACAGATGCCAATTGATTCTGTGTGCAGAAAAAAAAAAATCTAACATTTCAATCTAACTTAGAAGATAAACACACTCAAAAGAAAAAATACATCTGAAGTAAAATTAAATAAGACATAAAAGGAAAGGAAGGGCAGAAGAGAGGGACAGTAATCAAATGGGAAGAATGTGGGAGGCAGCAAGAAAATGATGGATGGAAGTTTAGACAGAAAGCGAGATACAGAGGGAGTGCGGTGAGTTAGAGACGGGAATGCAAGGAGGAAGAGGCGGTTATGAGTAGAAAGGTGTGACGCAAGAAGCAGGATGAGTCTCTAATTAGCTTTTTTCAGCTCAAACTTCAATCTCTCACTGTGACCTTAATAAACAGATGATACACACAAACATACAAATCCATGGCTGCACACGCAATCTCATACACACACACGCAGTGTGATGAAAGTGTTACCTCAGCATTTTCCAGCTAAATGTACTCATTAGCCTAGTTGCACATGGCTGCCTGGGAAAACAACAAAGTCAGCTCCAGAAAGCAGAGTGCATTCATCTAAGAGGCTGTCAGAGCGGGAGACAGAGAGCAGAGGCCTCAGCACTACCACCAGCTCGTGGCTGCGTTATTTTCTCCAAGACTAAGTCGGTTTAGATGCTATTACATACATTTTCATGATGTGTTTATTTGAGCACTTTTTCAGCTTCTGCTCATAAGCATCTCCAAATAAGAGCTGTGTCCTAATGGCCTCTACGCATCTGTTTCAATTAACAATGCTAACTGACGTAGCATTGTTTTTTTCCTATTTAAATTAATGACAGTTAGCTACAGTACAAGCCTTGCTAGGACCAGAATGAACCAGATCTATAGGTTATATATACTGTAAAGGCAAAGTACTTCACTGAGCCATGTGCAAACTGTGCAAGAGACAAGGGTTTGATATGCATAATACAGGTAACATTTATTTTATACTACATCCAATTTCTTATAACATTTATCAGTTGTGTTGTCAGAGAAAAGGGAAAGCAATATTTTATGCTTTTACCTTTTGGCACCTGTATTTTCCAAGCACTTGTTGCTTTAGAGTAAAGTCTGTAAATGCACAAAATGGACTAAGGGTGAGCGGTGGCCAAAACCTATTGAGGTTTATCAGTTAAAACAAATGACCACAAAGCATAGTGAGCTAACCCAGTGATCTTATGCAAGGTGTGGGATGAACGCTCCCATCACAGAACAGTGACTGCCCCATAGATAACAGATAAAGTCTATCTAATCATACAGCCATTATATAGTACAGAACTTTGCCCCCTTTCATTTGTGATGCAAAATGCAACAAAGTCAGGGTTTTGTTAACAATTCATTGGCTCGGTTTCTCTTTTGAAACTAAGAAAGCTCTACTGTATAAATTCTCAAAGCTGATATCTCTAGCTGCATTTCCTGCTCCAGGATAAGCACTGGCACATGGATGATTTTTGTCTATCTGCAAAGGCAAACTAGAGAGCACAGCCTTTTCAAACTATCCTCTTTAGTCACTGAAATACTGAACTGCATCATGCACTCACCCAAGTCTGAAGGAGCCCTTTTCTATGGCAGTGAAGAAAATATGGCCATCAGATTCAAAGGCTGATCTTCTAGCAGAATCTGCTGGGAGAGGGGAGTTTGTGAGTGGGTCTGGTTGCTTTTGTGCATATTCCAGCCTCACATAAAGCTTCAGGATCATGTTTGGAGTCATGAGACTCATGAGGTCAAAGAGACAGAGTACTGCTGAGCACACACACATATACAGAGAAAATGAGATGGTGTTGCCGAGCACTTTAGTAACATGGCTTATAAATTCTTCCACATTTTTTCTTTCCTGCAAGTGACAGTTCAGTAACAAAGAGCCCTTCCCAGCTGTAAATTAGCCCCTCAGAGACTTTTTGCCCTTCTATGCCTAAACTAAAGGCTGAGCTAAGGTGGGCTATAGGAGTGCTTTTCTTCACACTAACAGAGGAAGGCTACAGTGACTTAAGGGTTGGACTAAACTTACTCTGGGCACTAAGAACAGTTAACATCTTATCAGTCAAAAGATGAGTTGGGACAGAATGTTGACAGAAAGGTTTTCAGAAAGACTAAAGCCAAAAACACACCGTGGAAGGGTAGTAGAACAGAAGCGAGCTCAATTTTGGGGCAGAATTTACGGCACATTTTCTAAGCCTCTCTGGTTGCATCTCATCTTTTATAATATCGTTTGTTACTCCTCGCTCAAGCCGCAAGTCGTTCCAGTTAAGTGAGGACTGAGGGCATCCCTCAACTCCTATATACAGGATGCTCTGAGGATTGAGGAGTGAGGAGACTGCTGGAGGAGCAATGAGCAAGGCCACACATTCCTTCGCTGAAGTCTTTTGGAGACCAATACCCACCTCTATCACAAATCAGTTAGTGACTGGATGCTTTAGATAAAGGAACTGAGGAGACGAAGTGTCATGTCTCTAAAAAAAGGTGTGTCCCAAAATCAGTTTTTCCATTGCATTGTTTTCTTGCATCTTTTGTGGGCAGGACTAAGATGCACCAATCAATCGTCGGAGATTGGAAGTGGCTGGTTTTCAGCGTGATCGTCCTTGACCAGTGATCACTGATCACTCTGAGATATCCAATATCCAATCACTTTAAGATTCGATTCTTAGAGGCACGGATGCAGTGGTACAGACCAAAAGCATAGCATGTACAGAGTGTAGAAACTCATGAGGCTCGAGCTCGTGTCTGTACCGGGTGAGTGTTCACTCGTGCACTGGAGGCACTTTGTGTACAAACAGTACACAGAGGAGCCTGCAGAAACACCTTGGAGAGGAGAAACTACATCCAAATCTCTAACAGATAAATACACAATGAGGGACTTACTGGCTATACATGAAATGCACGTGTATGTATAGGGTATCCAACCCGCGGTAAAACACAGCTACTACAAACTACAAACACTTCAAAAAGAACTGTGTGCTCAAAAAGCTTGATGTAACTGACATATCCTGTTTCTATTAGCTGTTTATATTTGGAAAAGCACAATTTTTAGTTGGAGGTTGGACAGAAAATGTAAAACTGTAATACAATGTTTTATTTTTATTGCAATTAAATTTTTCATTAAAGAAAAGTTATAAAAATGTCTGTGTATGCTGTCTATTACAGTTCTTAGAAAGAAAATCAGAATTGACAGGCCTGACTTAAAAAAAGTAAATCGTAATTGGCCAAAGAATTTGCAATTGGTGCATCTTTACATGCAAGGGAAACGTCAGTCCATACAGGAAACTTGGGATGTACCATCTGTGCTCCACCTGCACTGTCCAGTACAGTCATGCACTCACCTTCCCAACCAACTTTTTTAGAGATACAGCACATACATTTCACAAGATACAGAGTGTTGTAATTTGAGTACCTACTGTAGCATAACTCATTACACAATCAGGTCTGATCAATAGTAAGTACTTGGGTTTGATAGAACATTAAGATCCCTTTAAAACATTTTATTTTCCCATCTAAGTTTGACAATGATAGACTCAGGCTGCAAACAGTTGTTCCAGAGTCTTTGACCGCCCAGAGGTCACAGCCATTATTTACTGTAGATGTGCTACCAGTCAGTAATGATTCCAAAGGTGTACCTACATTTACATATATTACAATATATTTACATACATTGCAAATGAGGGGTTTAATGATTAACACCACAGAAAAGCAGGATATGTGTTACTGTTTCCTTTGTGTTTTGTCTCACATACATCTGTGTCTTTAGAAGGAATACGTCTTGGTTGTTTACATTAAAAATGAGTCTATATAGGCCATTGCACTTAACAGTTGTTAAAGGGATCATGAGGAATGTGTGGGATAGACTCCAAGTCTAAATGTGACATTATTTAAAGGTGGATATACTTAGATTTTGACTGAGAAATATATTTATTTAAATTATGATTGAAAAATATATAATTGATGGCATAATAATTTAGGAGTTCAATTTATTCATGTTCATTACTCCATAATGTGCTGTATATATAATCTGTGGGAGCTGAGCTGGAGATGCAAACAAGCTCCCAGTGAAATGTTTTAATTGGCCTGTTCTATTTCCATTTCAATAGGATGTCTCCTCCTCTCATCTCCTCCTCCCCTCCTTTGTCCCCTCCACTTCTCTCAAGCTGTCCTGTCTGATATTTGACATGCTGGCTCTCTCTCTGCTTCCTGTTAATGGATCGGTTAACTCCATAATTTGGAGCCGTGTGTGAGCAGATAAAGACGAGTGTATGTGAATGTTAGAGTTTGTGTGCATTTGGATGCAGCAAGACAAGACTAACACAGGAAGCAAAAAGAGGAGGGGATGGGAAGATGAAAGAAGAGACATGAAAGGAGACGGAACGAAGAGAGAAAAGTTGAGTTTACATGAACACTGCAAGTGGAGCTCTGGCAACTGAGACGAGATGTGCTTCTGATCAGGAGCCATTACAGACCAACATCACCAGAACTGTAACCCAAAGTTATTCAGAACAGGGCCATCTTGTCACCACTCAAATTCAAATTTAAGGACAGTTCTGAATTCTGAGAGTTTCAAAACCTTGCTCAAATTTAAACATATTTCAGACCAGTGATATAATTTATGATGCCATAACATAACAGACTAATTCAAAGATGATCTGATGCAGGCTCTCATAAGAAACTTGCAGACAGCATGATTATTCTTTGTCACAAAATGTTTTAGCACCTCAGGGCAACTATATATATAATACATAAAGCTGAAAAAAGAATTCTACATATACAGTGTTCAGACTGTCACATCTACAATACTATTCTCTTTATGTGGGCACTTGACTGTCCATCGAGACAAATCTTTCAAACTTGATCAAATCAATAAAAAAGGCAGTTTTCATGTGAAAGAGTTTATTGGGAGGAAAGTTTAAATTTCATGTATAGCAAGAACAACTAAAATACTCTGTGTGTACTGTATACCTGTATATAATTACTACATTTACAACATTTTATTCAATTACTATGTATTAAAAACCAATTTAAACCAACTGAAATTAAATATCTGTGGGAAAATAAATAAAAGAAAAAAGTAATGTGCAAATTGAAATAAATGCACAACATAGAAAACAAAAACAAAGGTGTACATCTATGATAACCTCATGCAAACTACAAAAGAAGCAAGGATGAAATCATAACATGGTGTCCCGTTGTGAGAGCAAAACAAAAAGATCTCTCAAATTTCAGTCAAGTCAGGAAGCACATTTGTTTCAACAGGCAACTACTTAAAAACTTCTGGCCAGAACTGAAATGGTACCAATTTTATCTTTGATATTTAAACGAAGATGAAGAAGAAGGAGGGAGGGAAAGAATATGGATGAAAAGGAGAAACAGATGAAAAGAGATCAGGGTAGAAAGGAGGAAAACCCTTTCCTGCCTAGTTCCAAAACTCCTTTTCCATTCCTTGCTTTACTTCCTTCTCCTCTAGTTTGATTCCCTCCATCTTTTCCTGTTACCCCATACTCTATCTCCCCTCTGTCCTTTAGCCTTTGTCTAAAAGTCTCTTCTCTGTTCCTTATGTACCCTATCTTTCTCGGCCTCTTGCATCCCTCAAACTTCATATTTCTCCCTCATGCTTTCTCTTCTCTTTTTTCTTGCCTGTTTGACTTGATTCCTGATTTCTCCCCTTTTCCCCATTTCTCTTCCTCCTTGTTCTTACATCTCAGCCCCCCTTCATTCGGTCCTCCCTCTCTCTCTTCTTTGTGTACCCTGCTATTCTCCTTGCTGCCCCCAGGCTCAGACATATGGTGCCTTTCTGCTATTGTCATCCATTAACACAGTTGTCAGTGGCAATTACAGACACATAGCGCAACACGCAAGGCCATACTCTGGCTTCTGATGTTGGAGACAGAACGATGCAGCGGTGTCTTAAAAGGGAAAGAATAGAAATCTGATACACTGCATTTCAAACTTTGAGAAATGTCTTGCAAAATTTATAGTGAAAGAGTAACAAAATTTAAACCACTTGTTATGTAGGCGAAGCAATATCTTTTTGGTAGCCATAGTACATTCAATAACTAAGGCAATGAAAACATTCAAATGACCCTTTTCTTTTATTAGGATAAATAACACATATGGTACAGGTGATGTTTCAGGTTTCAGTGAGGTTAATGCGTAATGAATGTCTGATACCCTTTAGACGTGCCACTAGTTGTTGATACAATAGCTACAGTTAAGAATGAAAGACGAGGTACAATATTCACAGAGTCCAAAGAAAAGAGGCTCTGCCCAAAACCTAGCTGTCCAACAGCTGAAAAGTGACAATGTTGTTATTTTGCAGAGGACAACAGCTGCTGTTAGATTTGCTACAACCACAGTCTCACAGTTGTACAGTAAAAGTTTTCAAACATTCAAAGAAACTTCTCAGCATACAGTCTGCTCATTATGTCCCAATCAGAGCTGTTTTCACCAAACTAAGAATAAATACGTTGATCGTTGCTGGTGACTGTGTTGTTTGTGACAAACCCAAACAAACACAGCTTCTTGCATTTGACAGTGGTGTGCTGGATACTGAACCATTGTTTGTGCAATACCTGTTTAATTGAAGTGACTTCTGGGAACTGCAGTGCTGTTGTAGCCAACATCCATGCTAGCTCATGCTAATACAAAGTAGCTATTGCAACTCAGCACAATACCAATATTTTACATTAATACATCAACTCTTTATTGAATTAAATAACACACAAAGGAGATGTAAACCCAGTAGAGACAAAATAGAAAGCTACAGCACCAACATGTTCCCAGCTGGCTAGTGCGTTACTGGTTAGCTAGCCAGTTACTGTAGAAAAAAATGACTAGCTACCTACCTTGTGGTTACTATCCCTGCAAGTAGTTCGTAAGTCACCAAACTTCTAAACGTACACATTTTAAGCTAACTTAGAGAAAATGAATTACAAAAAAGTTTAAAAACCACTGTTAATACTATCCTCGTGATCCACACTCCTTGCCAGCTGGTGGCAGTTATGCACCTGTTTGTTGTTTGCCAGAAAGCCTCTGAAGACAAAGAACCCCCACATTTTACTGAACAACTTCCTAGTGACTGGGGCATCAGCCACCATTTGAATTGTAGGTTTACTGCCACGTAGCTTGCTAAAAAAATTTCTGTGACATTTCATTTAACAATTTTAAGGCTCAGGTTAAAGTTCTGTGACCATTGCTTGTCTGACTTTACATTTTAAGGGTTGCACATTCTACAGGACAGGAGGCCTACTCGTATTAAAGTCAAACAGGTGTTTGGTTCAGTTGGCAGTGAACTGCCCAGGGAGTCGGCCATGTTCAAGGTTCTTCAAAAACTAAAGGTTCCAAAAAGTTCTGAGAACCTTTGCTTTCTGTTTACTATCCTCGCTGACTAAAAATGACATCTCTACATTCTACAAAATCTTGTCACACCGTCTCAGTAGTATGAACACAGCTGCTGCTTATAAAATTAATTATGAGTAAGTTTGATGCAGGTGTGCCAGTTAGCAAGCCAAGCAATGACAATGTTACTAATGAATTCAGCTAACTTTTCCAACATGCCACTGTGAAGAGTCCCATGAGAACGTAAATGTAGCTATTGCTGTAGTATACATATTTACTGTAGAGTAAAAAGGATCTTAAGTGTTTGCCTTTTAAACATAAATAGGCTATACCATAAATACATTTGTTCTAATACAGTATATTCTGGACTGGGGCTGCAAAGAAAAGCTGTTTGCAGTGTGGTACAAAAAACGAGAAGTGGCCATTCTGATTAGATGCTTCTGTCAAACGTCCATATAAAAGTAAAGTTTGCATCTTTTCTGTCAGCAACAGACGTGATTACTCTAAGTTTGATTAGACTGGATGGAAAATCACAGTGCAAGCACAAACACAGACACACACATCTCCAAAGTTCTAATTAAAGTGGTTGTGATGACAGAGCTCTGTGTGTGATGTACAGTATTACACAGCAGTCAGTATCACCGTCACAATGGTGTGTGTGTGTGTGTGTGTGTGTGGGTGTGAGATACAGACAAAAAGAGAGAGAGATAACAGCTCTATAATAATCAGTCCACAGGGAACGACAGAGCAGAGAGCTGTGACAGCTTTTCCACCAGCCAACTGTCACCTACACAAACACACCTATGCACACAGACACACACACAGAGATGTTAATCCAGCCTTACAGTTGTTAGATCTCATCCAATGTCAATGCACTATTTAGATACTTTTACTTTATTATGGAGTATACAGTGGAGATGTGGGGCTTGCGGTATTTGTTGGGTAACATGGTGCAGTTGAATGGGAAACAGATTTTTAATGACAACTTGGCAGCTGAGCTCTAATTTGCAACATGAGAGTAAGAATCAGCTGCAGCTACTGCCGCAGTGGTGATGCAGAATAGATGCCATTTTTGAAAAACAGGTAGATGGTAGAGTGAAAGGTAGACAGATTGACAGAGAGTCATGTATGAAGACAGACAGAGAGGCAGAGACAGACAGAGCCTGAGGTGGTGTGTTTGCATCTCTTCTCCGTCGTCTGCAGGTTTCGATTCTGTTTGAAGTTCTCTTTTTCTGCGATAGGTTTTGCTAAGACCTGTCAGATTGCTCTCTTGCTTTTTTCTGAGTTGTCAGGACAAGACATCTTTAATCTTCCTTATCCAGCATATCTGCAAAGAAAAGCTCTTTTCCTTTTTCCCTTATAATGAGATGAAACTAGCCACGTCCATATTCCAATAAATGAAGGTTTACTTTGATATAATAGTTGTTAGAGCAGATGTTAAAGAAACGGACATTTCAGATCCTTAACTGTGTGTGAGCCGACCAGAGGTATGTCGAGGAGCAGAGTCAATTATTAAAATTTTGTCTTTATATTATTCGACCAGCTTCTCATTCTCATCCAGCTGGGAGATGAATTACACTCATTTTAGGGAAGGCTTTTCATAAATGAACATGTCACACATTAAACAAAATTAAATAATGCATTCTCCTTTAGGTTGCACAGATTTTATTTAATGACTCTGAAGTCACACAAACAGTACTTTTTAAAATGGATGTAGGTGTCAGTGTAACGGTAAATTTACTGGTGCTGAACACAGAAAACAGTTTAATGAGCACCTGTGCAAATTATGCTATTATGTCATTGTTTAAGGGTGTAACACCATAGAAGGATGTATTCCTGCTCAGAGCCAGCAGAGGAATACAGCCTTCTGTCAGGATCAAGTACTAAGCATACAATGTTCCTGGTTATTTGTCTAACTCACAGCTAATCTGCCACCTCCTGTACACCTGTACTACAAAGGAAGAGCAGAGAAGAGCAGAATTCAACAGAGCAACACAACAGCACAGGACTCGACTGAACTAAACTCATGACAGCAGAAAACTACACAAATGCAGAGCAGAGAAAAGCGTCACTGAACGTCCCATTCAGTGACTTTGCTGGAAAGATCAGGAATCCTTGACCGTTAAAGTTAATCTCATTATAATATGAGTCTATTTTCCAGCTCACAGTTTGCTGACGGAGGAAATCGTCATGCTGGGGAGAAACCAAGCGTTCACACTTCAAATTACAGGTGACCTCAACGCATACACACAAGCATGCACACACACACAATACAAAGAAAAGAACACAATCACACACCAACAGAGAGTGAAACAAATAAATTAACGGTGCACAAGTACAGATGGACATGTAAACACACACGTGTTCCTACCTGAAAACACTATCTTACCATTTCATATATTACTAATGCCAATATTAAATATGTGCCATATTAAAGGAATCCTCTTTCACCTTTATTTGGAGGATTCTGATTTGAAGATCATCTTTTCACAAGAGTGATCTGATTTTACTTAAAGATAGGTCTGGTGTGCCAGGGACATTTTTCACTGTAATCAAATCACTACCAAGAGTCGTTATCACCTACTTGCATCTCGAGACCCATAAACAGTTCTTCATTACAAGCTAGAGCAAGCCCAACACAAGCTACTACATGTGGACAACTACTCTGAAAAAATAGGCACTAAAGTATAAAATAACATGATTTAGATTTTTAACATATTTTAGAATGTAAAGTCAGGAAAATGAGCAATTAGCTGTATTTTTATTTAGCTAGATTCTTCTTAATGCTATCACTATATTCCTTTAAACTGTACAGAGTCATTACCTAGAAACACAAAAGCTTTAATAACCATTCATCAAGGCCTGAACTTCAGCATGTTAGCTCTAGTTTCTCTTCCACAATTGTTGCTGCATTAGAAAAATGAAACCCTACTAGTAGACAAGGTATTGTTCAATGAATACTTTGTAATTACTGTGGCATAATACTTAAAGTGCAGTCCTCTGTATGTTTAATAGCCACTGTGAAAACGTTATAGTGTACTGAGAGAAGGTGGCAGAGGAAGGAAAATGCAGGCAAAAGCAGAGTGCTCTTAAAAGTCACTGTCAATTTGAGGAGCTACTTGGTCAAGATCATTACTGTACTGTCTGTGCATGTGTGTGTAATACACATATA
>NW_018128007.1:3736286-3745002 GCF_001952655.1 Monopterus albus | reverse complement strand
TATATATATACACACACACACACACACACACACACACACACACGTATATACATACATACATTATTATGAAACTTATAATATCCAAAATTGCAAACATCCTGTCATGGAAAAACAACTTATGTTGCTGTGCTAGCATCCCTCCCACTGAAAATATGGTGAATATTTAACAACCTGCCATAAACTGTGACCATGTATGATAAATACACTCGTGCAACCATTTGCAAAACAACGAAAGCTCCACTTAATGTGCTCATGCACTGCATACAGTATGATTAAATAATAACTTAAGTGTTACAAAGTCACTCAAGATGGAAAGTCCTTACAGCCTGAAGAAAGACAGGAGTAGCTGTGTGCTAATGGTTTAGATGCACGGTCCATACATCCTGTCTGGTGATTTCCTATTGGCGATCAAATGTTTGTAAGATGACTGATTTCAAGTTCACTCCAACAACTAAGCCAGGCGGGAGAGAGAGGAGGAAAGAGAGTAAGAGAAACGACTGAGTGGATCGAGAGAGTGAGGATGCAGTTGGGAAAGAGAAAGAGAGAGATAAGCAGCATGTGTGAGCCTCTAACCACCAGCTGACACTCTTCATCTGTTGTGTTGTGTCTGCATGCCTGTTTCACCATCAGAGCACTGTGGGCTTGTCTGAATACATCAAAGCAGCCAGAAAAAGAGGGAGTGGGAGAAAGACAAAGAGACTTTTCTTAGAAAGATTCTGGCACCAACTTTGTCTCACTTTCTCTTTCTTTCATTTCTCTGCGTAATATCATTTCCCGACTCTGTCCTGCCTTTAACGCCGCCCACACCTACCCCACGCCCTCTTCCTCTGTCTGTCTCTGTGTCTCCTCTCAGAAGCAGAGTTGGGAGTTGGGAGCAAAAGGCAGGAGACAGACAAGATAAAAGCTGTTTCCTGATTCTTCAGCTCTCAGCTTCTCTGCCGTCAGGCAAGAAGACAGCTAGTCAAGACAGAGAATTTCCTGCAAGACGTATCCCCACACAGCTGCTGATGCTAACATGCAGACAGGCGGTGAGAAAAGAAAAGAATATAAACAAAGGAACAGATGAAGAGGCAGACTGGGAAGCACATATGTAGACAGACAGAAAAGAGGCAGACTGAGGTGAACACCACAGACCTGCACTCTGACCTCTTTTCTAGAATGTAGCAAATATAATAAATAAATAAAACAATGATATAAAACAAATAAACAATATTTTAAAGTGGTACAAGGGTTGATTAGGACACATAAGAGCTGAAACCATGCACATACACAGACATACACATGCATGTACACGAGCACGAGCGCACACACACACACACACACACACACACACACAGACTATTATTACACACTGGATATTATCAGGGCAGATAACAATAAGATGGTGAATGCTTCCTGTAAGTGATGGAGAAGGTCTGTCTTTGTGTCTCCCTTTGTGATGGCTGGTGATATACACACCAAACACAAAGTCTCTTACACTCACACAGACTCTCACATGCATACAGTACAGTGCAGTCAATACTTGAGTATTTTTCATTTTGTGCTACCTCATACTTCGACCTCACTGCATTTTAGAGGCAAATATTGTACTTTTTACTCATTGACATTTATTTTATAAATTTAGCAACTTGTTACTTTTCAGAACAAGATTAATACTAAAAGTTATAGTATAATCATGAGACAACTGAGCTTTGGTGGAAAACTCACAAGCTACAGTAGTTTAGAGTAGCTCCCCCTTTACCTGCAACAAGAAATGCAATAATACATGCAAGCAACCATTTGCAACATGACACACATTTGCTATAGTAAATGCACCATTCTGCATAATGAGTACTTTAAGTGTGTTTTTGTACTTTTACTTAAGTAACATTTTGAATGCAGGACTGAGTATTTTTACAATTGTATTGCTACTTTTACTTACGTAAGATATCTGAGTACTTTGTCCACCAATGTGCACAATACAGTACTCTCTCTCTTTCTCTCTCTCTCTCACACACACACACACACACACACACACACACACACACACACACTTCCACAACTGCTGTCTCCAATTCTCCAAGCAGATATGCAGTATAAAGTGGAAGCCTTAAATGTTCACAAGGGGACTGGTAGCCTGATGAAGCTCTGGCTATAATGTCAAAGTTAACTTTAATACAAACCAACAAATATCACTTGTACCAGAGTGAGTCGCGCTTCAATTTCCTGCGACTTTCCCCAGAAGGAACTTTCAGTGATATGACAGTTTAAAAGACTTCTCTGCATTTCCACTGCAAATTAACTGCACTGCCTCACCATATTATATAATAGGTCCATGCCCTCATCAAGCTGTGTTGACGTTTTGGTGACCTGTATGTGTGGTTATACAGGCAACAATAAAAGAGCCATATTTGTTAAAGATTTCTGATGTTGCCTGTAATATATTTTATATATACTGTAAAAAAAAATTTGACAGTTAGTGAAGTTGCATCACAATTAACGCTCCTCCAGTGAGCCATTAAAAGCCTCACTGCAGCTGCAGGAAGTGTTAATTTAGTCGCCGAGGTTAATGACGCCCTCTTCCAAGAAATGTCGAGATGCTGACATTTTTCACCACTTGTTTGTTAGCCCATCTGTTTTAAAGCATTGCATGAAAAGAATACATGAAAATATAGAGCTACGGTACAACTGAATAAGAGGGCGGAGGCAACAGGTAATATTGCATTTACTTTAATGATTCAACCTGTAATTGAGTTACCAGCTTTTACTACGCACTTTTTGTTGTAAACATTTACAGTATTCCATTTTACAGCACACCCTTTGGTGCTCTCTCTCAGAGCTTCCCTTACATGAGCATGTATAGTAGCACTTGCACTCAACTTGAGTACATACCTGAGAACACACAGACATACTGCCTCAAACACAAACATACTGTATGTACGCAGTCTCACACCATTTGGTTTGCAGATGCCATAGAAATGCTGTTCAGTTCAGCCTCCAATGTTACACTACAATTTTTCTATAACATTTTTTCAGTTTGGTCATGTGGTCAAAGTGATGGTATTCTTAAAGCATTGCAGAAAAGACAACATGAAATGCTCTACTGCAAAAGACCCAATTATAGGATATGAACGTAGACCCAGGAAGAAAGCTGGAGTTCCCTGAGTTTGTCCAGACAACCCTGAGGCCAGATGTGGTTCTGTGGTCCGATGAAGCCAAGAACATCATTATGATCAAACTTACAATCCCCTGGGAAGAAGGGTGTGAGGGGAAAAGGAAGGCCAGCATGGCTATTCCCAGTCGAGGTTGGCTGCAGAGGACAGTCAGTATGGAGAATGTTCTCAGCCACTGAAATTACAGGAAAGGAGAGGAAGTCAGCAGCTTGCAGGTCAGAGGAGGCAGCAGAAGGAGCTTTTTGTTGGTTATCTAACAGGAGAGAGGAGCTAAACTGGAAGCCAGGAGGTGGAGATGGGCAGCAATTTGGCCACCACCCCAACAGGAGGGTGTTGCTGTTTTGGGTCAAAACACCCAGTGAACCGCCTGATGATATCAACTCCTCCTGGCCAAGGCTACATTCACCCAAGGTCAATGAAGAGGAAGCATCTTTCTACATACAGATGTAATTTATCTCTTCAGTAAATTTCTTAGTCTCACAGTACAAACAAGACCTCACAAGTTGGTCACAGCCTGATACACGTCTGTTAAGAAGTTGGTGACGAATGATACCAAACAGTTAAACCAAGCAGTGTGACACATGTTTGTGCCTGCCAGCTGTGGTGATAAAAGTCAGTCTACATAGTGAGAGTTTCATGCTGAGGCTGCCAGCACATACATGCATGCAGTTCACATTTGTCTGTAGAGGTCAACAGTCTGACCCCTCTCCTCTGGATCAGAGTCCATGCAGTTGTTTGTTCTTGTTTAAAATGTGTTCATCTAACTGCAGCTGTAGGAGCACAACTGTGGCACTTCATACCTACCACTGCTGACAATTTTGCTGCAAAAGAGAGACAGATATTCTGTCACTGTCCCAAAACATCAGAAACTGTTAGGTGCAAGAAATGTCTTTACTCAACTTACCCTTAACTTTGTATCCGACAGGATGACCAGACACGTCCCATGACAGTACAACATTCTCTCCTTTCATGATATAATTCACTTGACACCGTTTTTTTCCCTGACCCTGTCTGGGTTACATTAGTCAACACACTGCACAGGAAAAACACTTTCCCATCAGAGATTGTAGTTCTCAGTGGAGCTGATATTATTTTTGTCATCCTCTCTCTAGTGTCTGTCTTTTATTTTGTGATCTTTTTGTCTCTTTGTCTCTCTGCTGTCTGCCTTCAGGATATAGGCTCTTGATTTTTTTTTTTGGTCTGTCTTTGTGTGAAATATGTGTGTGTATATGTAGTGTGTGTGCGCATCGCTTCCAGCCCCTTTGGAGCTGGTATACAAGTCTGGCCCTCTCTGCCTGCCACTGCTATGCCAGCTTTGTGCCTTTCAGCAGCTGTGAGTGTGGGTTTACAAATGTGTACAATATGTATATGTGTGAATGTGTATGAGCACATGTACTATAGGTGTGTTTGCATACAGTTCCCTTCTGCTCAGACCCAGCTCCTCTCTGTGTCCGTCTATTGTGTCCAGTGTTGTGTTCAGTGGCTCTGGGCATTTGGCTGCTATAGAGCACAATGCAGAACAGACAATAGTCAGACAACAGATGCTATACTCTGTGGAGCAGTGGGATGAGGTGCCTACCATGTACTTAAAGCATCCGGAGTTTGAGTGCACATTAGATTCTGTTCTCATGTATCGTCACTCTGAACCTCTCTGCCATTTACCACTGTGTACAAGATGTAACATTCTAATCGTGGCATGTAATAATACTTAATTAATTATGCAGTATATTGTGGTGCTTAGAAAGCATCAGGTCCACATCTGAATGATGTGTGTGTGTGTGTGTGTAAGAGCTATTTAGCTACCTAGCCATCTTACTATACATCTCTCCTCCCACTCAAATGACCTCCTTTGTCCAGTGGAAGCCAACTGGCAGCTTGACATCCTGCATCTGAAATCTATTAGGCATTCTTTCAGTGCCGCTCCATCCATCTCTCTGTCTCAATAAGCCATCAGTGGTTTTGGTTCCGATCCAAATCAATCCTTTTCTGACACTGACCCGAATCATTCATCTCTGCCTGCCGTCTCTCTCTATCTTTCTGCCTCTCTAACAGTAGGAGTGTGTAGTCATATGCCAGGTAGAATCAGTCATGTTGTCAGTCTGGCTCTGAAGCTGCCATTGGCTTTGAGGGCACATTCTGCCATGAGACTCTCTTCTATTCTGTCCCTAAACGGTCGTGCACTGATGGCATTTAGCAGTGCTGGCCTTAACACATGGTTATAGAGCAAAATTTTAGGCTGTGCAAGCAAATCCCAAGAACCTTTTTTGATGTGGAGAAAGTGTTTCTTTGGTCGAAAGTGATTCCAAAAAATCTGATTTGGTTGTGTGTGCTTGCAGAGCTTTAACCCTATAAAACCATTTGTATCATATTTGATACATGAGGTTTCTGAGCAAAAATAAATAAATTTTTAAAAAATCACCAAAAATGCCCCATGTATCAAATGTGATACAAAAGAAATAATCTAAATAATATGGCACCTCTATTCCTATATGCCTGGACTGTCTGTCTATGCATATATGGCAAATATAAATCGTGAATCTTGAATTTGAAATCATGAATTAGATTTTGGATTTTGTTAAAAGGTTTAATAAACATCTCAGTTCCAAAAAATTAGAATGTTCTGGCTATTTTTTGATATGTTGGGCTTTACAGGGTTAAGCACTGCAGACAACAAGTGGGCTATATCCTAATATCCAAACAGCTATTAACAGTGCTAGGTACTAGGGCTGGGCAATTAATACAATTTTATTTTCAATGACAATTTTGCATTTGAACAGTTCATAACAATCATAACAATGTTCTCGTTTGGTCTTCTGTTATAAATCCAACTAACCCCTTTAGCTTTCTACAGCGTGATAATTTTTTGCTTGCATCAGGTGAAGTGAAATATTACTTGAGTTGACAACACTTAAGCTCATTACTGTACAAGCAATAAAACTTCTGCGAATCAAAGGTCAATAAGAGCTAAATGAGCAGAAACGTGCAGAGAAGTAAGAATTTCAGCTTTGCTCACAGTGTTAAGTACAAGCTAAAACATAAAGATGGCCGTACAGTACGCAGCCCATACTGTTAAAAACATGGGGAAAGAGATGGATATGGCTGTGCCGTGGTGAGCCGAGCATGTTCTTCAGGTTATGACAGGCATTGTTGTTAACCTGAAGTTGTAAAGTTTTATTTGTAAAATAGAGTAACAGCCTAAGTAATTTCCTATGAACTGTCAGTTGCAATTAGGTAGATGAAATACTTAATTTGTTTTTCAGTAGAATCATATTTAAAGTTAAACTGGTTTTAAAAGTCCAAAAGAGGCATGATGTTTTCAAAGTCAGTGAGTGATCATGTTATTTAACTGATCTCTGTATTGACCAAAACAATGTATTCTTGCAGCTTTACTAGACACTACTTGAACCAAACATTTTTATAGCCTGTATTGACATTGTCCTTTAAATATTTTAACATGACAGTTTTGTCAAACTGCAAAAACTGTCAACAGTAGCTCAGTATATGGTTCAAATTTTGTTTCACATCACGTTATATAATAATTTTCCTAGCAGTATTTGTGAAAGTGCGTGTGTGTGTGTGTGTGTGTGTGTGTGAGTATAGCAGATGTATGATATTAGCTCAATGCACTGCCATTTCTGTTGTGTTAAGCATTTCACATTGCTGATTCACCAGGACTGAACCTGTGCTTTTGCTGACTACTATAGGTTTACCTTCTCACCTAGCTGCAGTGATGTAGAAGCGTTATCCAACGTATGTCAGTACCCAATGCCATCAGTGGTGGGTGTGCTTACAGGTGTTAAAAAGCGCACTTTTAACCAAAATGACAATGTGCATCACATCTACGTTACATTAAAAATGGTACTTTTCTATTCGCAGTATCCCTCCATTTTAATTCTGTTACTCAACTGGTTGATTAAGCCTCCTCACTGGAGAAAAACTCAATTTTGATGATGTGGCCTGTATGGTAATCCACAGCATGAACAGCTTTCACGTTCCCAAAGGCACAGACAGTGATATCTCGCTGAAAAGGCTTTGCTTCTTCCTAAATATTATTTTAAGATGGTAGTGGTCTATGAACATGATGCTGAATCACACAAGTTGCCTTGACATGGGAATCAGTACTGTGTGCTTGGTGAACAGCTGTACCAGAGAAAACAGCTGCTTCTTCAACTTCTAAGCACAATGATTAGCTGAGTACCTAGACTAAAATCATGCTCTCCACTCCAAAGATCTGAGTCGCATAAAGTTAAAATTGACTCTGACTGTGCAAAAGCAATTGCATTGTGTAGTTACTTAGTTTTTACTTCCTCTTCTTCCTTTGCTTAATCTCATCCCGCTCCTGCAGATGTCATTTACCTGCTGCCTGCTCTCCAGGAACTCCAAAGAACACTTTTACAAAATTAAGAAAATATTCACTCCCCCTTGCTCAAGCTTTCTTTCTCCTTCTCTCTTGCCCTTTCCTTCGTGCTTCAGCTCCTACCATCTCCATCTTTCTTTCTTCATCCTTTACTTCCTGTTTCTCTCAGATCAAATACAATCTATCTACCTGACATGACAAACAGTTTACAGCTCTTGCAGACCTTCAGGATTAAAAAAGGTACAACAATTTTGCTTTTTTAAGATGCATTTTCCACCAAAGCTCAGACTTTTCTTCCAGTTTTAATTAGCTCTATAAATAAAACCGTTGTGCTGCACAAGTCGTTTAGAGGGAGAGAAATGATATGGAACGTGCAGAGAGAAACAGACACGGAGAGAGATGGTGAGATGTAGAGATCAAAAAGCAGACAGAGAAGATAGACAATTACCACAGTAGATGAATGTAATTCTGTAAGTCTTGCCTGAGCAACATTCAGACAACTGACTGAGGATGCAGACAGACAGTGATGGCTTCATCAGTGCAGCTGGGAGCAGGAGCAGTGTGTATGCATGAGAGAAGCAAGATCTGTGTGTACCTCACATGGAGATGGAGGTGACATAGAAAACAGATGTAAAGAAAAGAAGAAATAAGATGGGGAGGTATGAAGAAGTAAAAATGTGTATGCACTGTGATGAAACAGTCTTGCAGTTAATACAAGTTTGGTAAAGTCTGCAATATTTGTATTTGGTTAAAGCAGGAAATTATAAGTTTAGCACCTGTAATTTGTAATATTCTTCAGAAAATGTCCTTTTCATCAAAAGCTCTTTACATTTTTGACTCTCATTCACCCATTCATGCTCGCACACAGATGGCAGAGAGTTTCCATACAAGATGCTGTCCTAGCAGTTTGCCTTCGCCATGCGGACACAGGTGGGGATCAACCACCAACCCTGTGAACAGTGGCTGAGCCGTTCTACCTCCTGAAAAATTGATCAACAGCTACTCTGTTCAACATGGCACAAGTCAAACAAACTACCAGGACTTCGAAGGGTTATAGTGCCCTAACTGGGATGAATTTGGAGAGTAAATATGATACAGTAAAATTCACAGTATGTCACAAATGTAATGCTAAATATTCCCTCAACATGTTATCATGGCTGGCTAATTTACTGTGAGAGATCAAGTGTCTACATACTTCTGGCTGTGT
>NW_018128007.1:3711977-3736271 GCF_001952655.1 Monopterus albus | reverse complement strand
TTTCTTCATTTTCTTCTTTGAGTTTATCACAAGAATTTTAATGCACCTGCAACTCCAGTAGCAATACTGTGAATATGCAGGTACAGTGGCATCTATACAGGTACTGTATGACTCATTAAGCTGAATTCCATTTAGCAGTATGCGTGAGCTTAAACACAGGTTTGAGAGATTTTAAAGACAGCATAAGACAACTTTAAAATGAGGCCAGATAGCCGCTACCTGAATTGCTGGTGTATCAATCACATGTCTGGCACAATCATGTAATGTAGCGAGAGGAAAAGCCCCCAAAGAAGATAATGCCATGTCAAACATGGTGGAATTACAGGTGAAGAGGAACAGTGGTCACAAGAAATTGTGTTTTTGCATGAAAACATCAGTATTTGTGTGTATTTGCATATGTATGTTTAAGTATAAAACTCATCATGATTGTAGGAGTTGTGTGTGTGTGAGACAGAGTGTAATCATTGCCGTGCAGGATGTTGACTCTACAGGGACGTGCAGTAACATGCCATCCAATTAACAGTGTCCTCTCTGTGGTGAGGCCGGTTCCCACAGCCCCAACAACCATGATTAAAAAGAGAGGCTCTCAAAGGACAGGAAGCGCTTCCACTTCAGTCCAGATACTTCCTGGATGCCATCAACACACAGTCATCTCATCTTGACCAGAATGGACACTCTTTTAACTCTTGGTTTTACTCTGCAACTGGGCACAGGCACATGCTTCTCTCCAATTTTCTCTTTCGTTCCCTTCATCTCTGCGTCACCTTTTACTCTGCTCTTCTTTTCTTACAAACACTCATTCTCTTCCCTCCCATCTCACTCCTCTCACCCTTGCTGGCTGCCAAGGCATCACATCAAAGCCGATGATTGGTTTGTAACTGTTGAGCAGGCAGTATTTTATCCTGATTTGTGTGAAGAGACAAAAATAATCAGCATGAATATGGAAAAAACCTGCTTCTATGGTAATATCCATCCTAGTAATATCCATATCAGTCAAACTAACTTGGCTTAATTTGACTTACAAAAGGATGGAAACATTTTACACAGAAGTCCCGTTGGCTTAGAGTCATAATGTAAATACAGACTTTGTCTTATAAATACACCAACTTGTCAAGGTTGTTGGCTCAGTGCTGAAACTAACTTGCACTGAAAGCAACAATTTACATCATTTTTGTTGTTTTCTTGGCACCATCTCCACCTCCTGATGGAAAGTCTCTTTACCTTGGTTTGACTCCTCTGTACACTACCACTACTCAAGGTTGTTGACTAAGTGCAGTGCACCTGTTTTAAGAAGTTTCTTCAGCAAGGTCCCTAGGTTTAATTCACTAGTTACTACAGTAGTTGAAATAAATTAGTCTGTTGTCCCTGGGCTGAGGTTTTCTTAAAATGGACTCATTTGGGACATAATCCTAGAAATTTTAAGTTTCACATGCAGAGCTTTACAATCCTCGTAGAACATCATTTTGACACAAACCTCCCCATCTTACTGTAAAAAGGGTCAAATGTCATTTTATGATTCAATGACCTATAGGAGCATTAGCCTGGTTACATCAAAAAGTGGCAAATTCATCTGTTTCCCCCAGTACCTACTTACAGAGCTTGTGTAGCTACATTAGCCAGTGAGTTAACCACTATCAAGCTCACAGTTGGGCAAGTGTTAAATCCACACCTCCGAAATAGGGAGAAGGAACCAGTTGGCTCTAGGGTAAAGGTAGGGTCAGGTTAACCATCATAAGAAACAACCTCTTAGGGTTCAGATTAAGGTAATTGAAAACACAAATCTATAGCAGAGAAACAGACTTCACTTCTGCCAGAATCTACCTCTGAGCTTTAGTATCTAATAGCTAACAGTCACAGACAGGACTGCATCCTATTGTATTCTAGCAAGCAGGCCACATTTTAAGGTAATTAAAAGTCAATTCAGTCTCACAGCAAAATGTATAATAGCTACATTGGCCTGCAATGCAAAATGTACTACTCTCAAAATAACACCTCAAAAATTGTCATTGCAATGTTTTTCACGATCAGAAATTGACAGCGAAAGTGCACTGAAACTACACTACATGGTTAAGTTTAGGTACATAAACTAGATGATTAAGGTTAGAAAGAGGCCCTGGGGTCTGTTAAACCACCACGTCAGACACAGGACTGCATGGACGTCGGGTCTCTGATTGACCCATCCATCTGCCCCAACCACCACCTTCTAGTGTTTTTAACATTATAACATTCATAACCATACACTTTCAACTGACAAGTTAGCTTCACGAGCCACACTCCAGCCCTGCTGGTGGCAGTAATGAGCCATTTCCCTGTTTCATAACCACCATAAAACACCAAGGGACAGACCACAAAAGACAATGGGCTGCAATGCAACTAACATCATGTCACACTTTTACAGCCGACGTCGTGACACTACTAGGTTTTACGCTGTGGACCAACATAGCCATTATACATTTTGCTTTGAGACTGAAAAACCACAATGATATTTGCTCAGAAATACAATCTGAAAAGAATAACAAATCATGTGAATAATTTTTAACATTTAAAAAGACTGTACACAGTTAAAGCATTAACACTAGTCTCTGAAACAGGTTATAAAAATGTGTCTACAAAAAGACGCCAGTAATGGCACCTGTTACCGTGCTGAAATGAAGCAGCTGCTGACACTTCCAATCTGCCATCTGCAGTGTGTCATACAAGCCTCAGATTAGCAGCAACAAATGACGCATTTCAGTAAATTGCTTCCAGTGTGCCTGGGTTTTACCTTCAATCAAAGTCTCCTACAAACCCTGGACTCACTGGTAAGCTAGACTCTGGTTTCATAGATACTCAGGTGGAGATGACAAACTGTCTGAAAGAAGAGAAGGTTAGTGCAACTCAGGGTCTTCACCTTTAAAAATCATTTCTGAATAAGCATATTTCGATACTGCAGTATTAGAAGGAATCCCGCTGGTTCAGTGGATCAAGTCTTATGACATGAAGTGAATCCTCCCAATCTTTGTCACATTGACATTTTTCCTGTTGCTCAGTGAGATGAATTAAGCAGAGCAGCTTTTATGTGGCAGAACATGGAGGGAGAAATACATAAGAACTGCAACAGATTGAGGGAGAAAGGGAGAGGGTGCAAAAATATTTCTCTCTCAAAAATTAATAAAAGTGAGATATTTCCAAGCTAATTCAATGAGTAGTGCCAGATCATGCTAGGGATTTACAGGCATGGCTTCAAAACAATTAGTTGGAGAATGGGAGCCATTTAAAAGACAAGTAGACAAGGAGATCTTAATACAGCTGTGGGTATTTCCCCATGGAGGAGTCATTTTTATAACCTCCTTACAGAGTGTCTCTTTCACTCTAATACTGCTAGGCAATCTCTTCTGTCTCATTTCACACAGAGGACAATTTTCTGAAAGCTGCTGTAGGAAAAAGGAAAGGAGAGAGGGAGAGGAAACAAATGTAGGGAGGAGAAATAAAAAAGAAAGATATGAGAGAGTGTGAGGTCTGAGAAGGTGTTAGAGAAAGGAAGAAAGTTATAGAGACAGAAGGAGAGAAACAGAAACACAACGGAAGGAGGGAATTTGTGTATGGGTGGCGGGTGTTTGGGGAGATTACAGTGAGACCAACAGGAACAAAAAGAAGCAGAAACTGAAAGAAACACACCCGCTGAAATTGTTAAGGCTTAGCAGAAGTTAGGTTATGGTTATCTTGGGAGCTGAAAGATTGAACATCCCTCTCTCTTTATGAGAACTTCCTGCTTGCTGCCCTCATATACCAAGGGCCAATCAGTGAGTCCATCTGCCCATAGGGGCCAATCAGTCAGAGCGCAGAAGAACCAAGTCAGCATGTCTTTGTTCACACAGGTAATCAAAGACACTGTTAAAGCTCTACCACTGTGAATCGCTTTTCACATGCTTTGAACCCAGGGATCTCTACACTGTAGCACTCACAGGCTGACTAGAGGTAGCCAAACACGTTTTCATGCGACTGTAGCTACTAACTGCAGGCTGAGTTACTACACTACATTAACCCTTGGACTTTAACTTCTTTAATGCTGCATTCATGTAGACAACGCTGCAATTAGCAATTCCAGAATTATAAATACAGCTCACTAAGGCAGGAACAACTGTGCCAATGCAATCAGTTATGTCAATTAAATTTGTCAGTTTGAGTGGAATGCATGGCAGTGTTCATATTCATCCCCAGTTATGGTGACTCCTGCTCCCAGACACGCATAAAAATTAGACTTTATCCCAACAAGCCAATATCCGATTGCCAAAAGAGTGGGAGACCTACTGTAATAACACTTGTTCCCATTTTGTTCTAACACTTATTCTGCACACTTTGCAACACTGAAATGGCCTACCACAGCAGCATAACTGCAATGCACGAGCATCTAAAATAAATTAATAAATAATGTTAATAAAATAAAATTAATAAATACAATTCTGGGGTTCTCTGACCTTAACAAGGAAACCACAGTGTAAGCATTTCCTAAAATTAGTTTTGTCTGCTGGTTAGAACCAGTGCCCAGGAGCATGTATTCTCATCTGTTGCGTTTCAGCCAAGAACTCAATGAAAGAGTCCTCAGAGCAGATGCTAACGGCTGGCATGGCAATGCTGCTGTCCAGCGCATTTACAAGTTGTAAGCAGGTTGTTTATGGGCATATACTCTAGGCCTATCATTCTAAATGAAACAGATTTCCATTAACTTTACGTTGTAAGTTGGTGTAAGCAACCTTTCGCAGATAAATAAATGCATCTCCTATTATAATTAGCACAAGACATTGAAGGAAATCACTCACACACAATTAGTCTGCACTGCATAAACCTCAACTTTTGTGATGCATAGTATCATTAGGTACAGTAAAAGTTACTATTTGAAATGGCTCCTTCATTCATAAATTCTTAATATGTGATAGTGATAAATGCACTAGCCTTTCTGACAAGTACAATGGATTTCATTTGATTTACAGAGGGATGCCTTTTAATTCTTGTTAGGAAATGTCTATTTGTTAAATACATTTTAAATGGAAAAATGCTTGAATAAAAGGTTGAAAGGTTAATGGTAGAAGTTATGGTTATTATTTATCAGTAAATTGACCAAAGGATTAATTCACTAATCAGAAAATAATTCGTTTGAGAAAAAAAAAAAAAAATCACTAATTGAAACAATTTTCAATAAAAATAATCGATAGTTGCAGCCTTACAGTTCACATCATCATTCAAGCTGTAGTTACAACTGAGAAACAGAGTTTCTTAAAAACTCCTTAAATGACATAAAATCACCTTAAAAAGTACATGGGCTTGTGTCAGACAAAGCCGGTCATCTGAGGTAATGAGATGCTCATTTAAAGCTGCTCTTATCAGTATTTTTAGGTAAATAAAAGCTCCAATTGCTGATCCTCGTCGTAATGAATATACAGAGAATTATCACCACAGCCTGAAGGGTTTAATGAATTTTGCACTATGACCACAGACACCATTTTTATAACCCTCATACAAGCAACCCTGAAATCATTCAACCTTTTTTAGTTGTCAGACAATGTGAATTTTTACATCTGTGCCTTCTATCCAACATTACACGAACAGGGCACATCACGGAATAACTCGTTTGTGAATTAATTATGTGAAATTGGAGTTTGCTCATCACAAAGACCTAAATTTGTGTACAGTGAAATTTAAAATGTCATAAATAGTGCATTACATAGACTTAAAAATGCACAACCGTTCAAATCAAGAAAAGTTGTTCAGGCATAATATTGATTTTGTCCTGTTTTTGACTGCATTACGTCTCGCAAGCAAACAATGTCTGTTTGCAAACAGTTTAGAAAGACACCAGAAGTTTCTCTGCTAGCTTGCTTTAATGTTCGCAGAGGGCCAAAATACCAAAATCCTTCTAGTGTTCTTCACTTCTTTGCTTGCTGTAAAGTTAAAGCCACCAGAGTACCTCTGTCAAAGCATAAGCAGTCAAAAAAAGCACTTTGTAACGCCACTAGCTACAGCTGTATAGCAGAGAGGATTAGATGGATCAATCACAAATAGATTACTTTTTTTTTGGCCAATTTACAGGTCGAACCTGCCTCTAGGAAATCAGACTGATCAATATTAGATCAATAAGGTAAAGAGAGTTGGTGTTCATTTCATATGGTCCTGACTACTGTCATCCCCTGATACAGTACACTGTCTAAAAAAAGAGAATGACTCACTGTACCTGAGCTTGTGATCAGCAAAATAGCCTTATATATTTCCTTGTTAAGTTAATGTCTTTTGTCCCTCTTTCCTGTGTAGAATCTTCTAACACCGTTAGCCTTATAACTATTATCAGCATCTCCCAGTAACAGACATGTCCTCTGCACATCCTACCTACAGGTTATACTAGACACACACAGTATGCTGTGGTGCAGCAGTTCATGTCATTAGACTGGTCCCACTTACACCTTCTGCTCTCATTAGGATAAATAGACTTCTCCCTAGAAAGAAAACAACAGTCGTCCAACCTGAACCTTACCAGCAACTGTCACTTTCACAATCATCACCATCAAGAAAAAGATTTGCACATCTCCTCACATGGACAGTTTTTTTTTGTTTGTTTTTTTGTGAAATTGAAGAATTAAAAACTCTTAAGTTCGTCTATGTGTTAGCCCTGCGATGGATTGGCGACCTGTCCACGGTGTACCCTGCCTTCGCCCAATTGACGGCCGGGATTGCCCCCCCGTGACCCCGTTCAGGGACTAAACGGTAGAAAATGAATGAATGAATGAAAAACTCTTTAAACAAGAGTACCCCAGTTGTCAAACAACCACTTGTGAACTTAATAGCTGTTCTTCCTGTGAATTCTGCTTTTAATTCAGAGTTTCTGTATTACTTGCATGTTAAGGTGTCTCTCTCACTGGGGACCAATTAAATGATAAAGCAGTGCTGTTACAGGTTTATGTAAATTAACTCTGCAAGAGGCTTGTATTGATAAATGGCTGGAATTACAGAACAGCAAATAACTGCAGGTTGTGCGCAGTGCTTTCCCCTTTTTTAATTGATAAGGTTGCAGAGGAAAATTTAGTGTCTTTGGGTAACAAGCCTTTCTCAAGGGTTGTTATGTTTAACGAGAAAAGAAGGGAACAGAAAAAGAGGAAAGCACACACTCTAAAAAAATGCAGTGGCTCAACAGCTTGCTCAGCTCAGGACACAAGTGAAAAACTGAGTCCCTTATTGTGGCAGCCAACATCATTAAAGCTGCATTAAGCAATATTTTTTATGTTAACACTCAGTCAGATGGCCCCTGAATCAACAGCTCAGTCTGCCGCGCTGCAGCTTTCAGCTCATTCTCTTGTGTTGCTGGACCAACAGAACCAGAGAAGAAGTGGCTGGTGAAGAAAGTTGCAAACCTGCATGCTGTTGCTCCAGATATGCACAGGTTCAGATGTAGCTTAGTTTGAATATGTTTGAGGAGTGACTCCATAAGTGAAAAACCCAAATGTCCATCCCAGAGCAGTTAGACAATGTGAGACATTAATGCTGCACTAAAGGGAATTTTTCTTTCACATTGCCTGCAGCAGATTACATTTTTTTACATTTATGATTTCACTTATATGAAAATTCAGTACTATTGCTATATCATTAACATTATTTCAAAATTTGGAACAAGTGTTGATTAATGCTGCATTCACTTGAGATGAGAATTACTGCTGGCAGCGCTTGGTTGCTCGTACCCTTGGCAATTTCAGGTAGTCCGAGTACGCCAACATGCAAGTTTCCCATGAAACTCTTGTTGATGTTACTGTGTGTGGTACACTCATTCACACCTTAGTAAGCTGAGAAGCACAGAAGTAACTAATTCACAAATGCACTGTGTCCTCACACAGGAAGTCCGGCTCGCGCCGGCTCTTGGCAACAGAAGTTCCCCAATCTCATCGTGTCTCAACTTTGACATTTACACTGGTATCCTCGTTGTAAATGACAGTTGTTTTTTTTCACCATCAGATGTTTGTATATTTCCGGTTTCACTCTGGGCTGATGATGAAACATAATCAACACGCCCACTAGCTCTGTGTGAATACTCTGGACTATATGCTGCTGTATTGGCTCACTCCAGGGTATTCAGACTAGGGAGCTGGCAGAGCAAAGTCCACTTAAGATCCGGGTCAACTGATTTGGACATTTGTGTTCTCACATACAGCTCCTCTGGGTAATGTCTAAATAATTTTAGGGTTCCAGTGCATCTCTGAAAAGGACCTATGTTCACACTTGAACACATAAATGACCCTCTATTTAAAAAATGCCCTTTAGTCAGTCGGGTCCATCTGTCCCATTTTCAGAGATGCTGCACGAGATGTCACTGACCTAACGATGCAGTTAGTGTGTTAAACTCCAACTCTGGATCAAACCTATACTCAGCTGCAAGAGGCTGCAGGGCACAAACTCTAGTAATTCTTACTTTTAACAGCTGGTCAACAAAGAGGACTCTAATAGGATGCCTGTATCCAATTTGGGAATATGCCATCACTGCGGTAGCAATCATACAAATTTGATACACTAAAGGCTCAGTATTGTGAGGATGTGTTTCAGTCTCTTATCAATGTTGCCTTAAATATACTGTGGTAATACTTATCCTACAGAAGAAACTATCCTGAATAATTGTCTCACCACGTCTGGTCAATAATCTGTACCAACACTTAATTATACAGTACACAGCGGGACTACTGTCAGTATGATAAACATTTTCTATGTTTCATTAAAATTCAGTGTGGTGAAAGTTAACAGCTAAGTTTAACTGTTATACTGTATGTCAGCATGGTGGACTAATACAGATTTTGTTTATGGGACAGGAAAGAAAGCAGCATTGGGCTCATTTAAAAAAAAAAAAATCATACTGCCTAAATATTACAGAAGAAATAAATGATTTATACAACTCAAAATAATAATCACTGAGAGCTACATCATCACTTACTGTACAAAGAGGCTCTTCCTGGATAACAAGGAGGCCTAATTTATACAATAGCATCTGGTGCATTTGTATGAAGCATCATCCATTTAGACGAGCCTGACAGGTACTAAGACAGACAGACAGATCAAAACATACACACATGCACATAAACAGACACACACAGCCATGAGTCAGAAAGGCCTCTTGATGTTCTCATCGAGCCAGAAGGCACAGCAGGGACTGACGACTCACTGTCAAGAGACAAATCAACACACACACACACACACACACACACACACACACACACACAGACCAGGAAGAGTAATGCCTAAACATTTCCTCATCAAAATGTTGACTGCCTATGATTCTGTAGGTGGGGCATGTGCATTATTTTTCTAAACTTTGCTTTTTTTTTTTTTTGGTCTGTCTTTGCCATTGCAAGACAGGGATGGATATAAAGAGGTGGAACATATATATACATGATAAATCTCTCTCCCGGCAACTTTCTATGAATTTCTGCAGCCCTCATTACAACTATAGGTTTGGCTGCAATAACTAATAATATGAAAAATCACATTTGACCATCTGTGACACAGGGACAATAGAACATACTTTGCCAACTTAACGTTAAAAGACTGGTGAACAAACAAGCTAGCTTGCAAATACATACGTAACGTTAGGCTAACATTAGCAAAAGTCCCAACTTTCCACACAACCCTGTTTACATTCTCAGTTAGCACATGCATGATTGCACAATGACTGTTGTCTGCTGCACATGCTGCTCCCATGCAGCATACATTCTCTATTATAATCTTTTATTATATTGCTGCATTTGTTGCTGCTTAAAGTGTCCTAGATTGTGTGTTACATGCATAATTGCACAATGACTCTGCTGTACATGCTGCTCCCATGCAGCATACATTGTTATATTCCTATATATTTTTTTATTATATTGCTGCATCTGTTGCTGCTTAAAGTGCCTTAGATTTTGTGTTACTTATCTACATTATACTTCATTTGTATTTTGTGGCATTCATGTGGACGGCAAAGTAAAAATTTCATTGTACAGGGAAACACGTTTCCCAACTGTGCAAATGACAAATAAACACTTTGAACCCCAAGTCCATTTGCTCATTTAAAGGAGTTCAAAGAACCATCCTCACTTGAGGAACCAGACAGCCAGAGTGAGACAGAGAGATAAATTCACGGTCAAGAGAGTTTCTGTTGATTTGCAGATCCTAGTTACTGTTTGCTGAAATGACATTACGCATTTGTCAGTCATCCCCTTTCCAGCACTATGATTGGTTGAACTCTTTCTTCTTTTGCTAGGAAGACCTACAGCCATGGCCAAAAAAACTGGCACCCCTGAATTTTTTCAGATAATACATCACTCCTCCCAGAATATCGCTGCAATCACAAATTCTTTGGTATTCTCTTGTTTATTTATTTTGTTTGCATTGGAACAACACAAAAAAGCAGAAAAAGGCCAAATCTGATATTCCACACAAATCTCTAGAAATGGACTGGACAGAATTTTCAAAATCATCAAAAATAGTTTTATTTCCAGCCCGTGTTGGTCCTTTAATTTGTATGAAACTCACCTGTAGCAGTCAACAGGTGCTGGCAATATAGAAATCACAATGGTAACCAGTTAAAATGGAGAAAAGTTGACTCAACCCTTGTATCATGTGGACCACACTGAGCAAGGGGAAAAGAAAGAAAAGCAAAGAACTGTCTGAGGATCTAAGAACCACAATGGTGGAAAAACATGGTCAGTCACAGGACTCCAAGTCCATCTCCAGAGATCTGGCTGTTCCTGTGTCAACTGTGCACAACACTGTCAAGACGTTTACAGCCCATCGTGCTGTAGCTAGTCTCCCTGGACGTGGACAAAAAGAAAAATAGATTACAATGAAGGATTGTTTGAATGGTGGATAAGGAACCTTGATCACCTTCCAAACAGATTCAAGATGACCTGCAGCCACAGGGTGTAACAGTGTCAGCTCACACTATCCATCGCCATCTGAAAGATAAGGGACACTATGGTAGGAGACCCAGACGGCCCCACTGCTGACACAGAAACATAAAAAAGCCAGACTGGAGTTTGCCAAAACTTACCCAACGAAGCCACAGTTCTTCTGGGAGAATGTCCTGTGGACAGATGAGACTAAAATAGAGCTTTTTGGTCGAGCACATCATTCTACTGTTGTTAGAAAATGAAATGAGGCCTTCAAAAAAAAGAACATGGTCCCTACAGTCAAACACGATGGAGGTTCACTGATGTTTTGGGGTTGGTTTGCTGCTTCAGGCTCTGGATGTCTTGACTGTGTGTCTGGGATTATGAAATCTGAAGACTACCAATTAATTCTGGGGCCCAATGTAGGGCCCAGTGTCAGACAGGTGGGTCTCTGTCAGAGGTCATGGGTCGTACAACAGGACAATGACCCAAAGTAAACTTCAAAAAGCAGTACATTACAGTCAACTAGCAGGAAACCACTTAAAACCCTGCAAGTCACATCAGTGTCGCTTTCCAGATTGTGTCATATTGCTCTGCAGCAACACTTGAACCTGGTTCAACACTTCAGCCAGACAATTCTGAACTAGCAACACAGGTTTAGAGCTAACAACAATTCATTACCCAACTCTACTATGACAGGAAACTTAAGATTTCCCTTGCACAGTGGCGTTTGTTATACTAAAATAATTGAATGCAAAGCCGCCAGTGCTGCAGATCAAGTCTTCCATGTGTTCTTTTGGTTCATTTCCCACAGCCTTTATAGACAATATGTGCTTTTAATTACCTATAATTAAGTACTGGTAATTGTTAATGCTTTCTTGCAATCTGGTGTTTTCCTGTGTTTTTATGAAACGCTATAATCGCATCACTTAAGCCTTTTTCAGACATGCACTGGAACCCTGAAATTATCTAGACATTAGCCAAAGGAGCTGTAAGTGAGAATGCAAATGTCTGAGTCAGCTAAATTCACTCTGCCAGCTCTCTAGTACAAAGTCCATGAGTGAGCCCATGTATGAAGGCACCCACATATAGTCATGGATTGTTTGGCCTGGAATACAATTATTCTGAAGCCTTTCTTTACTATTTAGTTTTTGGCCCATGGTGACATTGTGAAGCAACTTTGGAAAATGTTCTTGCAAAGCACGAGGCCCTATTACCTCATACAGCCCTGACTTGGAGGAACAACTATAGACGTTGTGTCAAACCACAGCTATATGAAATATATCGTGTGTGTATTGTATGTGACAGTCTTACCAAAGTGCTCTCTCCACAGGTGGGAACCTTTTCCACACACCAACCCAGTAAGGGTGGTGTGTGTGCTTTAGACTTTCATCTTTCCAGCTCATGAACTGGGACAGGATGGGTTGGCGTTTCCCTTTTTGAAGCACAAATGAGAAAAAGATACTGTAAACACTATGGACTAAGAGACTGCAGTCTTGTCTAATAACTCTAAACTGTCTTGAGATCAATAATGCAGGAATAGCTACCGTATAGTGCTGTGATGAACTGACAGGAGTGATTGCCTAATGGGGTTAGACTGTCTTCACTCTGACAGTCGATGTGGATGGTATGATTTGCTCTGTGGGTCTGTTGTCCTCAGCATGTTCTACTCGTCTCTGTGAATATCTGTAAACCTTGTCAAGAAGGCTGTAGTAGATGAACCTCCTGTACTGTAAAGACAGGTTTATTCCCATTTAGGTTTTATAAGCAAAAATGCAATTATTTAATAATAACTAATATTGATTAATGCTCAGTTATTTTCAACTGTGGCCTTACTCTTCAGGAGATTTCAAATGGTCATAGAAGGGTCTGCACTATATGTAGAGCAGATCATTGATAAATCAGCACATGATAGATAACATTAAATTACAGAACAGAAAAGCCAAAGATATCTTTGAGGTGTAAGAACCAACTCACCATTACACTGTCCACCAGGAAGCAGTGACAAGTTTATTTTTTAACTGATAGAGTCCCATATAGTTCTTGAGCTTTAATAACAAAATTTAAGAAATACTTACATAATGTTATGTAGTTATGTTAAAAGCATTTGTAATATTAAAATTGGTTTAAGTTTTTTTTTTTTTTTTGGAAAACCAAGCTTTTTAAACCAGCTAAAAAACAAGATAGTGGATGTGTCTTAAACTCCTGCCAATAAACATGGTGAGTTTCATACTGGACCAATTCTTTATTCACACCAGGAAAAAGACAACAAGTGTAGAAATGTGCATTGTGAAGTATATTACAAACATATTTTCACCCAGGGCATCATCCTGAGCACATTTCATGATATATGGAGTGACAGAGGAGAAAAGAAGATGGGGAAGGAATTATTAAGCAGAGAACACCGAGGAACCATGAAGGTGAGTGATCAGCAAGATAAAGCCAAATATCTCCTCCTATGACTCAAATCTGTCGCACTTTTCTACATGCTAAATCAACATGGCAGCTTATGGCTGTGCTATCATTTAGCTGGGCTTGATGTAGCATTACTTGGATATAGTAGTTTGAGAAGAAATCCTCAACTCAAGTTGACCTAACAGGATGTTCTGGAGCTTTCCTCTGTATCTCATGTCCTGTGGTGGGGATTCACCCCTCATCTTTCCAAACATGAACTGACAAGATCGGTTGTTGATTTTTTTTTCCGTCAAATTACTTTCAAGGCCAAACAAAGTAAGTTTTGTCTTTCTTGGCATTTACTGTATGAAAAAAAGCTTTCTCTCCTATATTGGTGTTATACAAATGATGTTTGACTCAGATTGATTAGGTGAAACAGGCAGCGCCCTATTCTTTACAACTCAGCAGACGTGCTTTTATACTGTCTAGACACTGCTTCTTAGGCTTTAAGTGTGTGTATGTCTGATTGTGTACATTGGCTTTGGTATGCATCTGTTGGGTTGTGTGTGCATCCTTCTATAGTTGTGTGGACAAAGTTCAATTAAATATCATTTTGAAGATTTTTTTGGCTGGTTCTAACAACTTCAAAGTGCCATTTGAGGGTTTTAGGGTTGGAGGAAGGGCAAAAATTTATGTTAGGTGTTTAGTACCAATTGCCAAGGTTAGGGGAAGGGGCTAGGGAATGCATTATGTCAATGAAGGTCCTCACAACTCTAGAACATCGTGCGTGTGTGTGTGTGTGTGTGTGTCTAAAGGAGGAAACTCAGGGAGACAGTTGCCACCACCACCTCAGCACCCAGCAGTAAGGTATTGATCTCGTTTCAGGAGCTCTCTCGTTTGCCATCTCTCTCTCTCTCTCTCTCTCTCTCTCATCCCTCTTTCATCACTCTTCACTTGCTCTCTTTTGTACTATGCCATTGCCACTATGTTTGGTTTAATAGTGTATTTTATTTCGGTTCCCATTTCAATACATTTCATATTTTCCTTACCCTCGCAGAGCTCCCAAAATCTTTCTATCCTTTCTTCCTTCTTTTCTTTCCCTCCTCATTTTATATCCTTCCTTTCCCTTCCACTCTTCATTTTTCCTTTCCTTGCATCCCTCTGTTCATTGCTCCTACAGATGTCAGTGTTGTAGCTCAGCTTCCTCAGGTTGGAAAGACAGGGAAAGACAGAGAGAAAAAGCAATACAGAGCTCAATACCTCCACCCTCAGGTGCTGAAGTGAACTCTTCTCCTACAGCTTTACTGCAATAAAATCAAACGTTGATGATTCATGGATTTTTACAGCAGTGCTGTAGAGGGCTGTAAATCATTTTAAGGTATTGCTATCATAAACCCTGGCACCAGACCACTGTTCCTATACAGACAGAGATGTATAGCATCAGAATACTGCTTTCACATGTCTCTGTTCACCTGAAGACTTTGAAGAGAACCTTTTCATTCAAGCGATTTTCAATATACCTGTACAGTACTGTACAACTGAAATACAGTGCTTATTGTCTCAGTTTAGACAGACACACAGATAGAAAGATATGCAAAAGGGCTTACAGGGACCAGAAAAACACAATTCAACATCTGTGAAATTAACCATGTCTCAATGGAGTTTCTTGCTGATGAGACAATAAATTGCGATTCTCCACGTGTGCAACCATAATATTAATGAAAGTAATTACACTGAGACAAAACAACAAACACCCCATATGTCAAATAACAGCAAAACAAGGAAAAGTGATGCAGAACTATTCCCTTAGATAAGACGCTAAAGCCAAGGGACAGTTGTATTAAAGTATCTATAAAATTGAGAGAAAAAAAAAAAACAAACATCAGGTGCAACAGTTGATCTAAGACTAATCGTAAGGAAAATCACTTTCATGGTAATATAATTTTATACACAATGTTTTTTTCCACTTATTAAAAGGTCGGACAGGTCAGCACACTGCCTAGAACTTCAATCGAGAAAAGATGCTTGTAGTAGTCTTAAAAGATCAGATTACAATTTGGATTCAGAAACAACATACAAAACACTCCAGCGTCAGCTGCCTAGTGTTTGCCAACAAAATAGAAACTTGAAAACAGTTTTTACAGATATTACAGAATTTGCTGACCTCATTGCCTCAGTACTAAGTAAATTTCTGAAAGGACCTGTCTGGAAACAGGTCTGACTGAGACTGACAACTACAGGATGTGAATTTTTTTTTTTTTGAGAGAAATTGCTTTGAAACCCACAAATAATGCTTGTCATCAAAGCACAGACGTAATCTAGCATTTGACAAAGTGGAGGAGAAGGAAAAATAAGAGATGAGAGTCAAAGGGGGAAGGGGTTAGAGAGGAAAAAAAATAACAGGCAATAACACAGAGGAACAGGAGAACGGAGTAAAAGAGAAGTGTAGGAAAGGGGAGGAAGGAAGAGAAATTGTGTGTTGTCAAGTCTCATTGCAGGTTCTGCTCCTTCACTGTCGGCCTGCGTCAGTTTAAACACAGAAACTGGCATTTTGCCTGGAACAACTAGCTCACACATAAACATGCACTCAGACACAAACACAAACAGGTAGCTGTACATATAATGACTGGCTCCTACCTGTACATTTCTCTCAGTAGGTGCACATAGAAAACAAGGACTAAGGACAAAGGACAAAACCAGAAGTACACATACAAACCCTGAAAATGCTGCAGACTGTTCACAACTCCCAACAGGATAACATTGATTCAGTAGCTGTTGATTCTGCCCTGGTGGACGTAGTTTTGGGCGGCTGTGGCTCAAGAAGTACAGCGGGTCATTCCCGGCTTGTCCAGTCCACATGTCAAAGTGACCTTGAGCAAGACACTGCACCCTTAGTTGCTCCCAGGGATATCACCAGTATGTGAATGTGTGTGCACGTGTGGGAAATAATGTTAAGTACTTCAGTACGCTACAGTCAGTATGTAAAGATTTCAGACCCTTTCAAGTTTTCCATATTTTATGTTTCAGACTCCTCTTAAAATTGATTCAATTTATTTTTTCCCTTATCACTGTACGCGCAGTACTCCACAATAAGTGAAAACAGGTCTTTCAAGTGTTTTGAAAATGTATTAAAAAAATAAGACGAAAATATTCCATAAGTATTCAGACCCTTCACCTAGTACTTGGTTAAAGTACCTTTGGCAGCAATGACAGCCTTAAGTCACATAGCACATTTCTTTTGAAATTTTCTTCCATTCTTCTCAGCGGAATCATTCAAGGTCAGCCAGGTTGGATGGAGTGTGTTGGTGCACAGCCACTTTCAGGTCTCTCCAGAGATGCTCTCCTGGTTTCAGGTCTGGATTCTGGCTGGGCCAGTCCATGACTTTCAGAGTTTTCTTGAAGCCACTCCTGTGTTTTCTTGGTGGTGTGGCTATGGGTCATTGTCTTGTTGAAACATTAAACCTTCACCCCAGCCTCCAATACTGAGCACTCTGGAGAATGTTTTCATTCAGAAATACTCTATATGTTCTGCATCCATTCTTTCCCCTTTCCTAACTAGTCTCCCAGTCCCAGATGCAGGAAAACCTCCCCATAGCATGATGCTGCCACCATGTTTGACTGTAGGGATGGCATTAATGAAGTGATGCTCAGTGCCTGGTTTTAATCCACACTCACTGTTGGGGACTAAACAGTTCAGTCTTTGCATCATCAGACCAAAGGACTTTGCTTCTTATAGTCCAATTATCATTCAGGTTGCTTTTGGCAATACCCCAGTGGGCTATCATGTGCCCTATTAGTGAGGAATGGCTCCTGTCTGGCCTAGAGGGCTGATTGGTGGAGTGCTGCACTGATGGTTGTCCTTCTGTAAAGTTCTACCATCTATCTATATTACACAGCCTTATGCTGGTTTACTGTCTGCACATTGAGAGCCGATGTTCCTGAGTCAAATTCCTCGTGTGTCCAACACACCTGGCCAATAAAGCTGATTCTGATCTCCAGAAAGGAACTCTGGGTCTCACTCATAGTGGCCCTTGGATTCTTGGTTACCGGTCTGACCAAGGGTTTTCTTCCCCGATTACTCCATTTAGCTAGGTGGCCAGATCTATGAAGACTGTTGGTGGTTCCAAATCTCTTCCATTTGAGCAAGATGCAGGCTACCGTGCTCTTGGGCACTTTCATTGCTGCTTCCACTCTGACAATACACCATCAGCTGTGAGACCTTATATAGATACTGTAGGTGCCTGGTATCCAGTGCTTTAAATTAGGCATTAATCAAGCTGTAGAAACATCTGAACCAGAAACGACCATTGATAGGAGCTTAATTGCTCATAACAAAGGGTCTGAATACTTATGTAAATGGGATATTAGTCATTTTTAATTTACAAAACACTCCAAAAGCCTATTTTCACTTTATCATTGTGGGTATTGTGTGTAAATTGATGAGGAAAAAATTTTATTGAATCCATTTTAGGATGAGTGTAAAACATAAAATGTGGAAAACTTGAAAGGGTCTGAATACTTTCCATACTTACGCTATATACAGTAAAATACAGGGCAATTTACCAAAAGGTGGTGGCCGATCTGTTCAGATCCCAACCAGCACTGAATAGAAATCCTCTTTTGATGTCCTTCCATCACAGCTTATTGCAATAGTTAGTAAACCAACCAAAACAAGAGGCAAAAGCACAACTCCAAATGAGCCCAAAAAGATAAATATACTGTTCATCTCTGTCTTCTGGTGTGAAACTCTTCTCTTCCTGTAATAAGAGAGCCTGTTCAAATTTAACAACAATAAATTATTATGAACACCCACATGGAGTCAGATGCTGCTGTTTATGAATTAAGTTCCTGCATCTCCCAGGACCAACTTAAATGACTGAGGCCTTATACAGAGTTTAATGGTGGAGCAATATTTTTCATTGTTAATAGCAAATTTGAAGTCACCACAATTAATCTTTGCACAGTTTATATTTTACACTAAAAGTTTATGTAAATCTCATGCATTTAATGGGACACTTGAGTGAAAGAAATTTAGCATACAGTCAACAGGCCGCGCAACAATATATAATGCCAGTAACTTCACCCAGAAACTACAAAAATCCCTGATATTTCCTAATAGTGCTACTTCAAGTAGCTGGCACACACACACACACACACACACACACACCAACACTAGAATACAAAAGGTATAAATAAACATGCACATAAAATATGTAGACGTTTGCATGCACACCTCTTGCGGCAGCAGATCAAGAGAAGAAAAGCTTGTATATGAATGTGTGCATTTCCATTTATTACATCTGTGCTTGTGTAGCGAGTGAAAAGAAGAGCTTCGTGAACAAATCCAGTCTAAATAATCATCCTATCCTGGCTGTCCAGATACCAACGCTGCATCCCATGTGGCTTCATTACTGCTGGTGTTAATTAAGCAGCTCCAAATAAACAGCAACTTCTTCCTTCATTAACACAAACACAGCAGCATCATCACATGCTTAAAGTGAATGTATTTCTTGATGCTGACAGATGGATGGTACAGTATGGACATACAGTACATGATATATTGTTGCTGGTGGAGAAAATTAACACTATACATTATGATGATTTCCCTGTAGTGATTACTGTATACATTTACCATTTTACCCATTAGTAACTTATTGGCCTCATAAAGATGCCAGGCTTTTATTTTTTGATGCGAGATTGTTGACTGTGAATGTTTACACACACTATACTTATATGTACTAAAAAGGGTAACAGTGATGCTATGGAGAAATTCATTATTTTCAGATAGGTTAACCAAACAATAAGATTGATCAGTGATTGAAGTAGCAGTTAGCTGCACTATTACCCAAGGTCCGTGTGGATTATCTATGTGTAAATCAGGTATTTTCTAAGATATGGCACATTTCTAAAATGAAATAATGCATAAACAAATGAAGACAGACCACCTCAACCCCCACGTCCACACTGTATGAGCAATGATAGCATAAGTACCTAAACTGTGCACAGAGCATTACTGGCTCATATTGGAGGATAAAGCCGTCTTATAACAATTTATTAACTACATGGCCACTAACTCACTGTATGGACAATGGAAATGCCATTATATACAGTATCCAGCTCCTCAACTGCATCAATGGAGACCACTGGATGGAGCACATTATTTATCAGCAGCTGTCAAGAGGGCGGACAACAACTGAAGGCCTAGTTTAATTAATTTCAGTCTGTAGTGAAAAGTGTATAATTACAAAAGAGCTGAGTGTCGAGAAATCATTGAATTGGGATGAATTACATCAGAATTGTACAAGAAAAAGTAACATTGTTTGAGTGTCTGGCTACATTTGTGCATATACATACTGTACATGCACTTCGGCATTCATAGTGCACGTCTGCACAGGACTGTGTGTGTGTGTGTGTGTGTGTGTGTGTGTGTGTGTGTGTGTGAGTGAAATAATGAGCCAGAGATAAAACATAATTGTATGCCGAAATCTCAGCACTTCAATTTATTCCTCCATTACAGCTCAGAGTTCACCACAGTGCAGAGAGAGAAAAGCCTTTGATTATGAAGCTGTTAAAAAGTAGAACACAATGTAAACAACAACACACCGCCAGACTGAACTTGTACGCTTCCTTTCATCACAGCAGAATTGATCCCAGATTTGCATACAAAGATATTTGGTAACAAATGCTTGGAATGAGCAAATGTTTGAGGTTTGTTTGAAGAATACAGCATTGCAGTTTTTTTCCCCCCACAGAGTTTTGCTTTCACAATGTGTGAGGTTGATAATGTCAGAAGAGCCACAGAGTCGGAGCAAAGCTATGATAAAATGCTTTTTAACCCTGTGACAAAAGGACACCTCACCTCTCTTCTTGTAACCTTCCAGATTTCCATCTCCCCCAACCTCTACCCATTTACCCTTGAGCACCCTTTAAGGTAAGAAAACCGTTGTCTTATTTTGAAGTCACAGATGACTGTGGTGTTAGAGATATAGAGGAGACATTTTCTATACTTGTACAATGGTTGAAGTTAGCATGAATATAACATTTTAGGCACCTAGTTTTAAACTAAGATTTCTGGAAGTTCAAAGCTTCAGCTCATCTGAGTTTTGATGTCATGCTAACAAATTAGCATCTTATGTAGAATTTTGCAGTATTAATGAGTGCTGATTTTTCAGTGACAATTATATCACAAGTTCACAAGTTGATTGGAGTGTTTGTTCCCTCAGAGCTGATTTGTAGCTCTGGGGCAAATGCTCAAAACTATGAAGTCTTAAGTTAACTTTAAATGGCAAACACATTTAGAAAAACTATATGCATTGTTTTCATATGATTTGTTTAAATGTCACAGTATAATTATTAGAGGTGTACAGTAACAATGTATTGTGGAACAATGTATCATGATACAAAACTGTGACAATGTGTCATGATATCAAGTTAAGACTCCTATGTAATTTGTTAATGCAAGAGGGAGTAATAGGCCAGATCTGTTTTAACAACCTGCTGTTGACCCCGACATTCACTAGGGTGAGTTGCACTAGCCATTAGTCACACTCTAATTAATAAAATAAAGGAAATGTTTAAATTAAAGAGTGAAGAAGGTTCCGGGTTCGAGCCTGGGCCGACCCGAGGCCTTTCTGTGGTGGAGGTTGCATGTCCTCCCTGTGCCTGTGTGGGTTCTCTCTGGGTGCTCCGGCTTCCTCCCAAAGTCCAGAGGCTGATTGAAGACACTAAATTGCCTGTAGGAGTGAGTGTGGGTGTCTGTCTCCAATTGTTAACCTTGTGATAGACTAGTGACCTGTCCAGGGTGTACCCTGCCTTTCACCCAATGACAGCTGGGATTGGCTCCATTCATCCAATCACCATCATGAGCTGGTTGTATCATTATACCCCTAGTAATTATGTTAAAGTTCAAATGACAAGTTAAATACTGGTTACAAAGGTAAAACATAATCACATGATTTGGTCTTGCATTGCTCTTCTCCCCAAGCTCTTCAAATGGATATCTTGACATTTTGAATTTAGTCTGTTTTTAAAATCACCTCCCACTTTTCAACTCAAGGAAAAAAAATTAAATAAGAGGCACTGGTTCTAAAAGATTTACCATAAAACTGAATGAGAATGAATCACAACTGTAGGAGGCCAGATTAGAAATCCATCTTCTGTGGTGACACTGGTATGTGTTAAGTGTCCCAATTAACAGCAAAAGGATGGAAAGTGTAAAATAAATAAAACTGGTGCCTTTTGAGTTTTTGCTTTTGGAAGACATTATGACATAATGTGACAGCATTGAAAATTCATGAGTAAGAATTGCTAACAAGCTCAGAAAGTGTCACCTCCTACAGATCAGCATACTGAAATATTTTTGGTTTTGTGTGCTACAGAGAAGTATTACTCACTCGCCGACAATGGTAAAATGACTAATGCTGCCACACAGCACGAAGCTGCTTTGCATATTGGTTCTATAAAATCCAAAAGACATCAACACTGCTGTCACAAGATGGGTAATTAAGAGTTATATTATAGTAGAAAACACTAATATGGTCATTTTCATTGAAAAAAAATGAGATGGGGCTAAAGAGACAAGAGTGAATATTGGATTTATATTCATCAGATGCCCGAAACACAACTCCAAGTGCATGCTAATATTGCTCAGTATTTGCTGGATGTGTAAGCAGGCGACTGTTTGCTAAAAAATAACAACTTTATAATGTGATTAGACATCATATGTGAAGACTTTAGGCAAAAATATTTGGTTGATAAGAAAATTATAATAATCAGTGATACAAGGCCTCCCCTAACTGGGAATGTATTTGTGAAGCTTAATCTAAATCAGTGACAGTAATTTTGCTGTGGCCAAAACTCCATGAAGCCGCCAAAGACCATTCCTCATTCCCTCCCTCCCTCCCTCCCTTTGTGCTGGACTTCATCAAAATTTTACACCAAAACCATCCTCAGCAAAACTCCATCTCCTCTGTATGGTCCTGAGCTTTCACAGCACACAGGTTTTAACATCCTTCCAGTGAAACCAAATCTAATGAAATTTTTTTTTTTTTTTAGGTGAGGGGACCAAACTCATCTATTTCACGGTATTGGAAACACTGAGACAACAAATGAATGATAAAAAAAAAGCCTCCCCATTTCCCTGGGCCAGCTGTTAAATGTGGTCTGATTCACATACATGCACAGATAAAATGCATGCTTATGAAAAGAAACTCTCTTGTCCCTCTCAGCTTTTTCTCTCTCCAACTTCCACTTGTGCCCTTTAATATTCTGAGGTCAAAGTATTTATGTCTCCAATGCGTATCACAACAGTGGTACAGTAAACTGCTCTAATTGTAATCATATAGAATACATGATACTGTATTTAAGTTCAATATTTTACCATTTTCTTTGACAAAATTCAAGAATGAATGACAGTCAGAGGTTTAGCGTGAACATGACATCTGACAAGTTGTGATTCATATTCAATCTGACAGTGTTGTCGGTATGAACAGTCAATGTATTTAACATCACAGGGCACCATCAATGACACACTGGGATAAACCACCCCCTTTGAATGTTATCACACCATTAAAGGGCCGTTATCAGTTTGCCATCTGGATCGTGCGAGTTAGTAGTGCCCTACTCCACCTCTTAGTCAGCTCGGTAGCCGTTATCATCAGGATCAGTGGCCATTATAATGTGCCAGATCTTCGCTGTCATGGTTACAATTATATATGCAGAGTAAAACATGTTCCAACACAAAACTAAAAACTCCATTCCCAGAAAAGTTGGGACATTTTCCAAAACGCAATAAAAACTAAAATAAGGATAATCACCTTTTTTGGCCAAGTATGTTACACACAAGGAATTTGTTTCCGGTACCGAACTGAGGCAGCCATCTGTGGTGCCAACTCAACCAGTGGATCTAACCATCGGGGGCAAATTGGGGGTTTTGTGTCTTGCCCAAAGACACTTCAACACATGGACTGCAGGCACCGAGATTCGAACCTCCAACCCTCCAGTGTGGCGACGACTGCTCTACCCACTGAACCACAGTCACCCCCAATATGTGGTTTGTTAATTTGTTCAAACATTTAATTGACAAAAGTACAAAAAAGGGGTTTCAGTGTTTTCGCTGACCAACTTAATTGCATTTTGTAAATATAAACAAATTTAGAATGTTATGCCTGCAAAACACACAGACAAAAAAAACCCCTACTGATTTTAGCCATTACAGTATTGCATTTTGGAAAATGTCCAAGCTTTCTGGAAATGGGGTTTGTACCTGGATTTAAACATAGAAACAATTTAAACAGATTTTGGCGCAATAACAACTTGGCAAGTTTTAGGGGAGGATCGTGGTTTGGGTTAAGTTAACAACTTACTAATCCAATAAACACAAAACTACTTAATTTTGAGATTCTAACACTTTGGCCCAATACTATTAGTCAAAATTAATATCCACCAAATTACCAATAATCCATATGAGAAGCCCAAGAGTCAGAGCCACAGCACTCATCTATGTAACAACATTCTTAGGTTCCTACAGCAATACTGTTTATATAAAAAAACTGAAAACAGACACAGAAACATAAGAAGTAAAAGGTCAGATTTCCAGAGTGCGGCAGGGAACCTCAGTCAAAGTCAAAGTGTTTATTTGTCATATGCACAGTTAGGAAACGTGTTTCCCTGTACAATGAAATTCTTACTTTGCCGTCCACATGAATGCCACAAAATACAAATGAAATATAAAGTAGATAAATAAGTAACACAAAATCTAAGGCACTTTAAGCAGCAAATGAAGATGTATAATAAAAATATATAAGAATATGTTAAGAGAATGTATGCTGCATGGGAGTAGCATGTGCAGCAGTCAACAGTAAATGTGCAAGTATGCATGTGCAAACTGAGAATGCAAACAGTACAGGTCGACAGTACATCACGTATTTCCTGGTAATAAACTCCTCAGCTGTTTAGGAGTCTGATGACAGAGGGAAAGAAAGGGTTTTTCAGTCTGGAGGTCCTACATTTCACACTTCTGAACCTC
>NW_018128007.1:3705014-3711474 GCF_001952655.1 Monopterus albus | reverse complement strand
GAGGACACATCCCTGTGGGGTGCCAGTGTTTGTAACAATGCTGGCTGAAGTCCTATTGCCAATCCTGACAGTCTGGGGCCTGCCAGTCAGAAAGTCCAGGAGCCAGTAACAGAGGGTGGGGTGCAGACCCAGTGTGGACAGTTTGTGGCGGACAACTGTGTTGAAGGCAGAGCTGTAGTCAGTGAAGAGTATCCTGATGTAAGAGTCTCCATTTTGCAGGTGAGAAAGGGAATAGTGGAGTGGAGCCATGATGGCGTCTGAGGTGGCCCTGTTGGGCTGGTAGGCATACTGCAGGGGGTCCAGGGGGTCCAGTATACTGCTCTGAATGCAGGCCAGCACCACTCTCTCAAAACACTTCATAATCATTGGGGTGAGTGCCACTGGCCTGTAGTCGTTCAGGCAGGTGACTGGGCTCTTCTTGGGAAGGGGGATGATGGTTGTGGTCTTAAAGCAGGTGGGGATGATGCTCTGGCTGAGGGAGAGGTTGAAGATGGTGGCAAGAACATCAGCCAGCTCGTTGGCACATGCCCTGAGAGCCCTCCCAGGGATGATGTCCGGTCCTGCTGCTTCGCGGGGGTTGATCTTCCTCAGGACTGTGCATACCTGATGGTTATTCTACCATTAGAAAACCAAGAGAGGTGAAGGCCCTGTAAATAAGTGGAGCTAATTTTTCAGTATGGAAAGATGAGCTACAAGCCCACTAACACAGCACGCTGCATGGGCCAGAGCACAAAGACAGACAATAATCTGAAAGTATGAAGGTAAAGCTCTGCTAGCAGCCTGAATGCATTTTCCGTTTGATACCAGCAGTCACACGCAGCGGATCTGTTCCAGGGTCCTTGACGAAGTTTGATATCATTCATTCCTCCATCCACCCTTTTCCCATTCTCCTTCTGATTCCAGTCATCTAGCAAGCAGTACATCCCAATCACCATCTCCCTCCCACAGACATGCAGAGATGGATGGACAGTGTGTGAAGGAGTCCTTGGCTGAACTGTAGAAATGCTGACGTGGCACCGAGCTCTCTAACAGCGTGATGACTCCTCTATCTGTCTCTCCATGATGCACTCTCCCTCTGACACACATATACATTACACACTCCCAGGTGCAGGTTGGTACTTGCAGGAAAACATGCACACTCACATATTAATACATTAGTACACACAGATTTATGAGCTCACGCGTTCAGTAGCACATGAACAGATCGGGCATGTAGAAACACACACTGGCGCACATGCTAAAAGCAAAGCTATCACCGTCTGTCCATCTAGTAACACCTTTATCTCGCCATCCAGTCTCCTATATAATCAGCATCAGTCTCCATTGTCACACACAGTGGCCATCACCACCACAAACACACAAGCTCTCACAAAGATGCACCCACACACAAACACAAACGTGCTCGGGCCAGCTGAATGATGTTCGAGTGTGTATTTCTCTTCTGCCTGTGTTAAAGTGAATCATCTATCCTTTCGAAGCTTCATTACAACCTGCAAGGACAAACACTATCTCTCGTTCGCTCTGCAGCTCCAGATGGAGGGAGAAAGAGACAGATATAAAGAAGCTAGAAATCCCTCTCTGTTTTTGTATGCCCTATCTCACTCTTTCTCTCTGGTTCCCACATCTCTATATTTATCTTCTGCCTCTATATCTATCGCCTTATATCTATGTTTTCAATCACCTTACTTTCTTTCTCTCCCACACTGCCTTGAGCAAGTGCCAGGATGGAAATGGCTTAACGTGATGTAAACTCAGTGAGAGATGCAACGACACAAATGCAACAGAGTAGACTGATGCACAGTCAGATGTGGCCAAAAGTATACAAACACCAATGCCCAAATACTTTGTTTATATACAGTATCCAGCTCCTCAACTGCATCAATGGAGACCATGTATATGTATTTAAATTTTTTTTTTTGGTGTCTTGACAAGTTCCAAATGAGGGAATTTTTAATGCAACAATGTGTGCTGTGGCAACAGATTGTTAAAGGCCTGCCTGTGCACATACTGAAGTCCGTAAATAAATGTTTTTTGTTGTTTCATGTTGAGTAAGAACTTCACTGGCATTCAGAAGAGCCACCAGATAGTAGTGACTGTTATAGCCACACTTGAATGCCTGTATTTTTGGAAGAAGCTCAAAAAGTCACATGTGGATGCAATATTCAAGTGTCCACATATTTTTGGCCATGTAGTCAATATAGAGATGGATAATTGAAAACAGGCAATGCTATTAAAAAGGTCATGTTTCTATAGCGAGAGACAGGAAGAAACAAAGAGACATATGAAAAGCCATGTATGTTTTCCCCAACTGCCACTCACAACTCACACAAAGAGCTAGTAGAAAGAGTCAGCATTTGAGGCCCGACAGACAGCATGAATAATGCATAGCAAAAACCTCTTATTCTCTAAATTTTAAATGGCTAGCTGTTATCAAATATAACCTGATCTGTGAAGCATTAGGAGGCTTGCACACAGCAGAGTGGTTCCTACGGCATACTGCTGGAAAAACAAGGCACTATTGGCCCCCGGTATCAGACTGATATTTCCAACTTTATTTACTGTACAAAACCCCTTTCATTACTTACAAAAAGAATAACATAACAGTTATGCAATTGCCATCTATTAATTTATGCATTTTTTAAATAATAAATGTTTGGACTCATCACCAGATATCGTTAGTGATCAGATGAAGATATAGGTTTTCACAAACCAGACTGGGACCCTCAAAATACAGTAGGCACAAAACTGCCACCTGACTCACTGAAAGGTAAAACCAGGACTCAAGCCTTGGACTCCCTCTACTGGTTCATATGGCAGGCCAAGAGAAAAGGCAGTGGATGTCGTGGACCTGTTGAGATGTCTCCTTGTTGGAGTTGCACACGTCAGTCTCCCTGAGGAAGATTTTAAGATGTTGCACAGCCAACTGGCACAAATGCTCAAACTCTAAATCTGAAGGAGCAACACACATTTAGTGTCTTATAGTCAAAAAACCCCACCAGCTTTTAAATTTTTTACAATCACCACAAAACATGTAAAAAAAAAAAAAAAAAATACAAGTCTCATAACCAAAACAATAATTTACTTAAAAGTGGGGCCTATTTTTAATGGAGCAGAGGAAACATAGGGGACCACAGTTCATCTAGGAGATTAAGAGTTAAAACAATTAGTCATAAGTTTCCTATTGATCCCTCTGCAAGGTCTCTTATCCCAACAATTGCAGACAGGCTCATTACTCTAAAAGACAACCTTATAGACAGTCAGGTCTGATAAAGCAGGATCAATGCTACTGGTCAGTTTTCACCTTAGTATAGATGAAGTAGGACAGACAAAAAGGGCATTCTCATTACATGAAAACTTTCAAACTGTCTTCTATACACCAGGAGTCTGTAACTATCCCACACACTAATCCATTACAGTGAATTAATAGTCCCCAAATTAAGCTGCTAAACAGCCTTGGCAATAGAGCTGCATTTTCTGTGGGGCTGCAATGCTTATTCCACACCATACAACTACAGATGGATGAAATACGATTGCCCTTACCACCTCTACCGCACCATACTGGCCAGTGTATTAGATTAGATTCAGCTGTCCATTGTTTGCTGAGATTTCATAAACATGTAACATGGCCCAACATCAGTTTTAACTGCATGTGATTAATGTCAACAACTGGTTAGAAGACCTAAGTGTCCTCTCTGGAGGATAAAAATGTACAAGCTCAGAGATATATGAAGGTGCTAGACCATGTACAGCCTTATAGACAACAATTTAAAATCAATCCTTAAACAAACAGGAAGCCAATGGAGCGAGGCAAGAACTGGAGTTATATGCTCATGACGCCGTGTATTAGTCAGAAGATGAGCAGCTGCATTTTGGAGCAACTGGAGCTGAAACAATGAAGCTTGAAAAAAATGGCAGTATACAGTGTGTTACAATAATCAAGTCTAGACCTAATAAAAGGCATGAATTGTCTTTTCAAAATCACTAAAAGAAAGTGTTTAACCTTAGCCAGTAGTCTCAACTGAAAAAAAAGCTGGCCTTGACCACAGAGGTCATCTGTTCATCCAGCTTAAGAGCACTATCAAATACCACCCCAAGATTCTTCATTTAAGGCCTTAGATAAGAGGCCAAAGAGCTAAGAATATCAATTAGCGACATCAGAGTTACCAATTAAAACACACCGTCTTACTTTCATTAATATGCAAGAAGTTAAATTACAACCATGCTTTCATGTCCCTCAGGCAGTCCATCAAGGTCATTCAATGGCAAATAAACTTGAATATCATTTGCACAACAGTGAAAAGACAACCCATATTTTATCAAAATCAATCCTAGGGCAAGTAAATACAAAGAAAAGAGGACTGGCCCGTGGATGGATGCTTGAGGAACACCACAGTTCAGAGGAACAGCAAAAGAAGAGAAATTATCAATGTGCACAGAAAAATCAGTCAAATATGATTCAAACCATTTAAGAACACCACCATGAAGTCCTACAGACTGCTGCAGACGGAATGGTCCACTGTGTCAAAAGCAGCCGAACGATCCAAGAGATTCAAAATCGCAGTAGAAGACGAAACCTGCTTTGACTGTGTTTTCTGACCAAGGCTTACATAAAATTAAGCCAGTGTGGATGAGGGGTCTTTAAAATGCTCTGAGAGAAGCATGAAAATGTGAACACCTATTCTATTTATCACAACACATAAATATATGATACAGTGGTTGAGGAGAGATTGTTTTATCATCTATTCTTTTCTGTTGTCTGTCTGCATTCAACATGCATCTCATGCCTTCCTCAGGACTGATGAAATGACAAGAACAAAACACTATTTCTGTAATCCACAGAAATCAATTCAGATAATATCAAAACAAATCAAATAGGGTTTACTGGCATTAACTGTGCTACTTTAAGCTGGTATATAAATAATTTGTTGTGCTATGCATAATGACAATAAAAGATTTGACTGACTATATATTGTACTCTACTCTGGGAGGAGTCCAGACTTACATGCAGGCTGAAACTTTAATGGTTCCTCCCACCACATCTCTGAGTAAACCCTGTGGCTCTGCCTCTCCAATTTGTTACAGTGTGTGGCAGTGCCAAGCTGCTTTAACATGTAGCGTCATGAACACACACCTTCCTCTGTCAACTGTACGGAAATCCCAGCGTTGGGCGGACTGCTCACTGATCCCTCCACTTCCCTTCGTGCTGCTACTCCAGTGTGTCATAGCTGCAACAGGCATGCTACCATCCGAAGCGGGTGTTAACAGCGAACTTTCGTAGGTTTTTTGTTGTTTTTCCTCTCCCATCATGGGGGACTCGGACGTGACCGGGACCTCATTAATTCGCAGAAGGGCGACTTTCGCCGCGGTCGGAGGTGTGGATCTGCGGCCGATGAACGGGAGGTCTACAGCGGCGTGTCAGAGCTCAGTGACCGCTGACTTTAGGATTGAGGGTGGGCCAGAGAAAAAACGCGACCGTTCTCCAGAGAAAGTTTCGTCTAAATCAAAAAGTGAGAAAAAGCAACGCGGGAAGGACATAAGCGACAGACTGAGGTGAGTTACAAACTTAACAGAATGTCCGGTCCTCGACAGGCAGCGTACGCTTAAGGTCTCAAGGCTGCAAAGGGCCGACGGTATAGGTACTTTAAGTTACTTGTTACTGCCCTTTGGCAATAAGGTGAAGCAGGCAGAGAGGACGCTACAGCTGGTCGGTGCCTGCCAAAGCCGTGGGCTAACGTTAGTCCTTCAGAATATTTACAGTATGTCTCTCATTCAACTCCGCCAGGTGATATCGATTAGGGGCGTGTCCAGCGCTAATGAGCCCGCGAGCGGGGTTTAATTGTAGGCGAGCTTTATTTCCTTAGGCCAACCACTGTGCTAGTTATATGATACTAAAATACATGTGTCCAAGGTTAAAGACCTGCGTTCAAACGATTAGCATCGAAATAAAGCCTGAATTAAAGGTTTACACACGGCACATTAAACATTAATATATAGCAGGCATATGTAATTGTATTATAGTTATTGGTGCATTTAAAGTTGCAGATGGTAAAGTTGAAGCTTATGCTAGCTACCTTGTGTAGTTGATCATATGTTTTGAATCTAGTAATAATTAGAATTAGAATTTGCAGTGCAGCTCATGAATGTCCCAAGAGGGATCACTGAACTCCCATTATTATAATACTGTATTTTATTTATTAATCCTATTCTGAAACGTGACTAGTAACTACATTTATTAAATAAATGTAGTGGAGTACAAAGTACAATATTTGCCATCAGTGTCGCGAAGTCAAAGTATGAAGCGGAAAATGGAAATACTCAAGTAAAGTACAAATAACTCTGATGTATGTATGTGCAGTACTTCAGTAAATGCACTTACACCATTGCTAAAATATAGACCTACCCTATGGACTAATGTTCATACATGAGCGCTACTTGTTATATATTGTGCATTAAAATGAGT
>NW_018128007.1:3701920-3704993 GCF_001952655.1 Monopterus albus | reverse complement strand
CTGAACCAGAAAATAAAAGGTGTGTACCAAGGGACAACAGATTTGAAGGCTTCACAAACTGTAAGCAAATATTATTTCACATGCATTAATTATATGGCTGCAATTTATGAGTATTTTCATTACTTATTTATAGTTTAAAATTATATATGACAGAGAAAAGCAGTAAATCTTCTCTTTCCCGTGGCTGATATTCGCTAAAATTTAGAATTTTGATGTAAAAAGTTGATCACTTTGTGTTGTTTGAGCTGCTCATTGTAGGCATAGATTATTGTTTTTGCTGGTATTTTTTTCAACTTTTTCTCTTCTTACTAAAACTGACAATAATATACAGAGGTCCAGGTATTAGAATCCATGTGCCAAATAAAAATAAACCAAATTTATGATCATATGTATTTTTTGGTGATGCATCCATCTATTTCCGTAGCTGTCACAAGGTGCAGGAGTCCCTGCTGAGTTCAGCCAGTGGCTACAGTAACTACAGAGGAATCCTCAACTGGTGTGTGGTAATGCTGGTAAGACGTACCCTAAGTGTACAGACACACACATACAGTATAGAGAAATACATTCACTTGCACATGCACCCATGTGTTGTACACATAAAGATAAATGCACTGTATATATGAAGATACATTCAAAAACTCAAAATTGTCTAAATTTGTAAGTTTAGTGTTGTAGTAGACAGGCCCTGTTATATTGGCAAATAAAAGAAAGAGAGAAAGAAAGTACATAAAATAAAGAAGAATTAGATTGTTCTAAATATCCAGCTGTTTTTCATGGGTCTGATTCTGTGTCAAATCTGGTTTCCTGCCAGCTTAACCTCACTGCAAACAATTACTAGTCTTATTAAGGTTTTATAAAGACTTGTCAATCACATCCTAAATTAAATATGTTACAGTGCAGGCAGGTCCTGCGTGGAGTTTAGAAATAAAAGTATATTTCAAGAAAAGCCACCTCAAAAGTCATATTGTTGGTAAATGTGAATTTTCTCAAAATATCAAATAATGGGCAATAAGCACGTGTATGCTAACCTTGATATCTTGTGCAGCGTTCCCTCGTGGGAGAAGTGACGGAGTATAGAATATGGGCTTGTTAAGCCTGATGTTAATCCAGGCCTTGAATGCAGATTTTTGTGTTCATTGCGGGAGGTTTTTCTTCATTCTCACTGAATTTCTCTTCCATCTGCAGCCATAGAGCCTTTGTGCTGGGTAATGAGATATTACAATCCATTTGGAAAGAAGGCGAGTGAGGAGGGGAGACAAGGAGAATGATGGGTAGAGGAGAAGAATTGGGGTGAGAAGAGGAAAAGAAATGGGGTATGCAGGGAGAGAAAGCAGGGACAATGGATGTACCCTTTTATTCAGGAATAGGAAGAAGTGTCTCCGAGAATGATGAACGCAACATAAATATGGAGAAAGGAATAGGGAGTGTTTTGTAACAAACAGAAACATGTAGTCTAGCGAGACAGTTAACATCTTATTTTGTCATTTTTGTTACAGGTGCTGAGTAATGCTCGCCTTTTCTTAGAAAACCTGTTAAGGTGAGTAAGTTTGGATGCAAATTATTTTGTATGCCTCTGCTCCGGCGACAGCCATGGTCGGTTTGGCACATGCACTTGGATTCAACAACGATGTGACAAAGATTTCTATCAGTCCTCTGTTAAAAATAGTCTCTAAGTGAAGAAATTAGTCACTAGAATCATAAATGTCAATGTAACGATAACTTCCATTTTGCGAAAAAATACACTTAACATCTTATTAAATTCCCTCAAAATATAATTCAACCATGAGGCTAGCTCTAGTTACCATAAATTACCAGTTATTTTAAGAAGCTTCTTGCAGTGCTTTTACTCCCAGCGATTATGTTGATGTATACCAGACAGAAAAAAACTATTTCTTAAAAATGTTACAGGCATCTTCCTCCTCCTACAGAGTGCATTAACTAATCCTTAATTGGCTCTCTTTTGACCGTAGAGCTTTTTTTGTGACCGACAGTTTGACATGTCTTAGCACAAAAAGCACAGGTGGTATTGATACAACCTTCATGACTGCGTTTCCACTGGGAGTGGGCTTAATGGAACTGAGCCATTGTTAATGGCTCCTGTTATGACAAATCAGAATGTCTCCTGTAAAGCTCTATAAATAAAAAACCAAATTATACTAGTGCTGGAGTCACTTGTAAACAATTTATGAAATTTAAATGATCCATATAGTAAAAATGCACACAGTGTATAGTTCTTTAATATTTCAATAAACATTTACTTCTTTGATTCATTTTAAAATCAATACCTGTATTTACACATGCTTCCTAATATAAATTTCTCTTTTTTAATGGGCCGTTTTCTTTCCTATTTTGTATGTTTTGTCAGGTACGGTGTGCTGGTGGATCCTATTCAGGTGGTTTCATTGTTTCTGAATGATCCCTACAGCTGGCCAGCAGCATGCCTGGTGATTGGTAGGTAACTGTTTGTGCAGCTTTTCAGTAAAGCAAAAAGATGTACCTTAAATGTCAAGACCATGGAAAGCAAACAGAATTTTGTGATGAAGATGAAATTGTGGAATGTAAATTTGATTGTTTATAAATATTTGGTATTGATTGTTTGATTTGGGGAGGAACGTTATGTTGTGGAAAACAAGTATTAGTAGTAGTATTGCCAGTGCCGTGGTATAATGTCCACTAAAAAGGAAAAAAAAATATGAAAACCAGAATAACCAGTTTTATGAAACAGAGTGTTCAGATATCTGATATGACAAGCATCTGAAACATACAGCATGTGTAAATAAAAGTCTAAATATATGGTTTTATTGACTGTAAATTATAATTATTGTAGATAATTTGCTTAAAAAAGCTGATTTTAAAGCAGTGATCCTGTTTTTTCCTCTTTAAATAGTGCAGGTGGCCTGTTCTGCCTCATTTCAAACCATGCCAAGTTTTAGCACAAAGGCATATGCTATGTTAAGAGTTTTCTTTATTTTTTCATGGTACTGTATGTTGCAGGGAAAGCCTGCAGTGGTGCAGCTCACAGTGTCTCTAGAGGGACAGTCACCTGCCCTATATACTGTACTGCACACTTGCA
>NW_018128007.1:3666970-3701851 GCF_001952655.1 Monopterus albus | reverse complement strand
AAATAAAGTGTGTGAATGCTAGTAGTGAGGGTTGGGGGAGAGGGCAGCAATGCAGCAATGAGAAGAGTGAGAGAAGTTGGAAGCGATGGAGAATAAAGCAGTGGGGAAGGTAGAGAGAGCTGGTGGAAAAGTGATGCATTAACAGAGGGCAAGGAAAGAGACAGGGAAATGACTGCACTGATGACGAGTGAGAGACAGGTGTGAATGGGAGTCTGTTTACAGTGGCATGCACAGTAAAGCATCTCATTCCCACAGTGCATTTAGTACCTCTAGAGCCACTGCAGCAACACACACACCCCAACACACAGTAAATGACTAGTGTTACTTGGCCTTTTAGCAAAGTGGGCAAACTTTGGAACAGCAGCCTAGAAAGTTTTACATTAAGGCAACTGGTGAATGGTAAAATTAAATGGATTTTAGACTAAAGTAAAGTATTTCACTACGTAATAAGTATGTTGCTTCTAAATTTCTCCCAAAAGCCACTGTGTGGATACTCAATGAAAGATGTGTGTGCATCTAACAGGTGCTAAATGGCCGTGTTTGTCTCAGTTTGATGCATGAGTGCCCTTAATAGTTGCTCTTTGTTTAAGATGCTGAACAGGCCTGGTTCCAAAAGAGAGAAAGAAAAGTCTTATAAGCAGTAGCATCCTATGCAGGTCTTCTAGTCTCTGCTCTTCAGATGCAGTAGTTGAGTTTGAACCACACCTTCCATTAATTTAACAAGATTTGGACCACTGTCTTTGATTTCATTTGGTCTTGGTCTCTTTTTTTAGCATCTAATGTTAAATAATTCTGTAATTTGCATGTTCTCTGAAAATGTGCCTTGTTGGTGTTTGGGAATTGCACATTGTTTACTTTGTACATGTGCTTTTAAGGGTAAGATAACTAACATTTGCATAAATACAGAATCTCATGCAACTATAACGAACATTTTTGCAGAAATCTGGTGAAGTATGCTTGCTTCAAATAACTAACTGCTAATTATGACAGGTTGAGTAAAATAGGGTCACTTATGCATAATTAGCTTGTTAAATGTTGTTATGGGCACATAAATATGAGTTGTGCCCATGAGGTGTTTGTTCCTTTTTTAAACCCCTCTTGTCTCTTCATAGTACAAAGTATATCATGAAGTGAAAACCAAGCACGTGACTGAACTATTAAATGAATTTGGAATGGCAGTGCTGATGAACAGCTGCACTGAAGAGAGGATGATAAGACCCACTAACCAAAATGTCTGGCAATTTACAGGGTAATGAGCAATCGGCATACCATGGGATTGCTAAAGTTCATTCAGCACTGAGTTACCATTCAGTTTAAACTGACAGTGCCACAAAATAAAAAGAAAAATAAATCTACATTCAGTGTAGTCTAATTTGCACCTCACGGAATTAGGGTTATTGCTAAGTGAATGTATAATAGAGTGTGTACAGACGAAACGAGAAACTTACTTGAAGTCAAACTTGTTTTGATTGAATACTAGCCAGACTTTTCTAAAATGTGGGTGTTGTTGTAGCTGTTTGATACAAAGAAAGTTCTCTTTTATCACTTTTCCTGAAAATTCACCCACATTCACTACAGCACCCATTTGATTCTGAGGATTATTAGATACTGTACTTCTTGATATGATTTTTAAGAACGTTGCTCTCTTTGTTCTGACATGATTTGCCCTTCAGGATTAGGGAGAACCAGATTTTTGAACAGTTGCCCCCCATTTATTTTATGACGTTCAGTAGCAGTCATTAAATATCAGTAGCTATCAGGTAGAGAAAACATGCAGGATAATATTATTGTAATCACAGCTGTCTGAGGAAATGAACAGTTGGCTCTTACAATACATCTCCTGTCTCAACTGTTTTCTACCAGCAGAGTGGCTTGCTACTGTTTTACTTTAATGTCATGATTTAGCACACAACAATTTTAAACTAATGTTTACTTTTAGACATTATTAGTTTATATGTAATGTATTATTAGACTGAAGTAAAGACTCACACAGATGTTTCCTATTCTGGGATGTATACTGTACTGTCGTCCTGCTGGAGCCCTTCAGAAGAGGGCCTCTAAGGAAAACAATGTAATGTGGACTTCATTAGATCAACTGACGTGATGCTCATTGTGTTTTGACAGTGTCCAATGTGTTCATTCTGGTGGCTCTTTACACAGAAAGGCAGCTGTCAAAGGTGAGTGGAAAAACATCAGAGCTCTGTGGATTTTAACCGAGCTGTCGAAATCAGAGCTCTTCAAAACGCCCAGGAGGGATTATTTTTCTAAAACTGACTGACTAGCTTCCCCTCCCCGAGTGCATCTGCACATGTTAAATGGTAAAACAGGGAATTTAGTTTCACCATACTTTGTTATGCTCTGTATGTTTGGCATGAACATGGAACATTCTGAGCCTTTGAAACTTTACGAGGTCACCATAATGTGATCTGTCCAAAATTTCAGTTAACAAAGATTTAAATGTCTCATATTTGCCTCCTGTATTCTTCTCAACAGAGTTGGAAAGTAATTCTATACATATACTCAAGTACTGTACAATTTTGAGATACAGTATCTCAACTTGAGTATTTTCATTTTCTGCTACTTCATACTTCAACTTCACTACATTTTAGAGAAAGAAAATAGTATTTTCTACTCACTACATTTATTTGATAACCATTATTAGTTACCAGTTACTTTTCTGAATAAGATGACTAAAACTAAACACAGTATAATCATTAGACTTTATTGATTCCTGGTGAGAAATTCACAAGCTACCCAGCAGCATGTAAAGGACTTCAATTTATGTTTATAATTATAGTCCAATAATATGATATACATTGATGTGCAATGTGCTGTTCTGCAGAATGGCTACTTTCAATTGTAGTACTTTAAGTAGCTTTGATGCTAATGTGTTTGTACTCAGAAGTTTGTCTTGGGAAGACTGAAGTAAAGGGGGTACAAAATAACAGATATACGTAGATACAGATATAACAGAACAGTGAGAATCCACAAGTTGTACTGTCATGTAATTGTTGCTTTTAAGTAATTTTTAATGTTTTATCTAATTTACATTCTAATGTTTGATCTATATTAGCATTTTGAGTTTTTTCCATCTATGTGCATTGTGTTAATCACTTTGAATTGCCATTGTGTATGAAAATGTAGTATAGAAATAAACTTGCTTTGCCCTAAGTAACATTTTGAATGTAGGACTTGAACTTATAATAGTGTTTTTACACTGTGGTATTGCTACTTTTACTTCAGTAAACAACCTGAGTACTTCATCCAGCACTGCTTCTAGGTGTTTTAGAATAATCTTAACAACAAATTAATCAAGTTTAAAAACTGAGACCCAAATAGAGAAAGGTAGTCATGATGGCTTGTTTTAAATTTTTTTTTTTTTCCTGCTGTCTATCTTTGACTCTCTCTTTCTGACCAGGGTTCATTCAGTGAATCTGTGGGATTTCTGATCCATTGCATTAACCTGGCAATCATGCTAACATTCCCTGCTGCAGTGGTCCTGTTGGTCCCCTCCATGACCCCAGGTAACAGTTATTAAATGGCATCTCTGCAGCCTTGCTGCTAACTATTATACATAGACATATAGCTGACTGATGTAGAGGCATTTATTATGCAGCCAAGTCTCACTGTACCTGCTCCTTGGTAGCTATCAATATAGCCGTGTATATAAAATGGAAAATAATGTACTGAAGATTAAGAGGATATTCATATACTTGTCCATTCAGAGAAACAGTCAACCAGTAAGTCGACCAGTAAAAGACATTTCATATACAGAGTCATAACCGGAGTCAGTTAGTGGTAATGGACCACTTGGTCATGACTGGAGGATTTCCAGCTGGCTGAGAGGAAAGGAAAAGGGAGAGGAGAGGAGAGATGCCTACACAGGTGTGGTTTGCAGTACCTGGTTGTCGAATGGTCACCTTGTGTCTGTGTCAGGTTACATGGCCATCATACACAAGCTATATAGTTCACTTGTGATACTTTTGCAATACTGTACACCACATTATACACATAATTGGTGTTAATTTAGTCCCAAAAATCCCCCTTTTAATTCATAGTCCTCTCCCATTTTGATATATTTTCCTCTCTTCTCCTTGCCTCGCCTCTGTTTTCTCACTGGGAGATGAAGGAGCAAAGGAGTCAGTCCATCTGTTTGTCTGTTCTCCTCTGTGCACTGCTGTTCACACAGGAAGGTCGTAGACTGAGGGCAGGTGTGTGTGTGTGTGTGTGTGTGTGTGTGTGTGTGGGGAGCTATTACATGTACTGAACATTCCTTATGCAGCCTGTTTTCAGCCATGGAGCAGAGTGCAAGGCTCTGATATCAAACCTAATATCAAATTGTATTGAATTTCCTTAGAGGAATGTTGTACTGTGGGAAAACCCGACTGTCTACTGCCATTATTTTATTGTTTCCACTGGTTTTGCTGCCCTCTGATGTGCCAGTGTCTGCTGCAAGTCTGCCTAAGCAACCAGTATTCAAGGTATTAACCTGGTGAGCAGTGTTGTTCTTGTCTTAATCAGAAAACTCTATCATCCAACCAACCAAATATTAAAAGCTTACAGATGTTCCTGATGAAACATCTGACAGAGAGCAACCAATAAAATATGGAGGACAATAACTTTTTTCAGATTCTTTTAATAACAGGTGCTCAAATAGGACCAAGGGTTAAAAACTGGCTCCTGTAGTACCTAAGCTCTGCCTTTGTGTTGTAGTTATAGTTAAGGTTCAGGTGAGTCTCCAGAAAAAGAATGCAAGTCATTGTAAACTGTGTTTTTTCTCTCTGTCAGTTGGTGGTGTGTTCGTACTTGGCACATACACCATTCTCTTCCTAAAGCTGTATTCCTATAAGGATGTCAACCTGTGGTGCAGAGAGCTGAGCACTGTCAAGGCCAAGAAACTAGCTCGATCTCTGTCTTGTGAGTCATAAACACACACGCATGCACGGTTTGGCAGGACAACAAAAGAAACTAAAAATGTTTCCACTGTCAGTTTCTGTGAATGAATTTGTGCAAAAGTGACCTAATCCTGCACCAAGAGATAACTTCAGTTCCTTGCTTATGCTGCTACAGTGACATCTAATGGCAAACTCTTGATACTGCAGTTATTAAAAGTAAAAGAAAGTTTGACCAGCATTGTGCCTTGTTTGGTGTCATATTACATCTTCATGGTCATTATTTTTTCTCCACTTTTACATCATGACCCATGAAACAGAACACATTATACACACATTAATTCTACTTACAGGTCCTGCAGGACAGCACTTAGATGGAGGTGACCATAAGGTGTGTTATCCTGGAAACCTCACCATCAGAGGTACTCAAATTTATCTTTGTAGTATTTGGCTGAAACCTAACTGATCATGGTTTTATTGTGTAACATCTGTTTCAGATGTTTCAGTTTGCCACATTTTGCTTAAATGACCTCTGCTCTGTCTCTGTAGACATGTACTACTTTGTCTTTGCTCCGACTCTGTGCTATGAGCTCAACTTTCCTCGCTCTCCCAAGATTCGCATTCCTGCTGAGGAGACTGTTTGAGATGGTGAGGAAATATGTCAGAACCACGGTCAGAAGGGGATAACGATCAATCTAAATTCTTAGAAATATTGTCATAAATGAGGTACACCAGACCAGCTATTTAGAGTTAAACACTTAATGCAAGAGATTGTAAAGAGGGTGATTAATTCATTTAAAAGTAAGTTTGTGTATTGAAGGAAAGCACTGGGTCTTATTTTTGCAGTTTTTGCCACCAACTGAACCATATTGCTGAGCTTTTGGAACATGGTGACCGCAAACTAGGGCAAGGAAACAAACAGTTAGATAATCAGACATGTAAACCACGTCTGTTCCAAACAGCATAGTAGAATTACTTAGATCTCTCCAGTGGTGCTCTGTTTATTTTATTTATTTGTTTAACATAATATCTGGATGAGGTTAGAAACCTCTTTTACAAAGGCATCCTGGCATCACACACACACACACATATACATGTGTATATATATATATATATATATATATATATATATATATATATATATATATATATATATATATATATATATATATATATATATATATATATATATATATATATATATATATATATATATATATATATATATATATATATATATATATATATATATATATATATATATATATATATATATATATATATATATATATATATATATATATATATATATATATATATATATATATATATATATATATATATATATATATATATATATATATATATATATATATATATATATATATATATATATATATATATATATATATATATATATATATATATATATATATATATATATATATATATATATATATATATATATATATATATATATATATATATATATATATATATATATATATATATATATATATATATATATATATATATATATATATATATATATATATATATATATATATATATATATATATATATATATATATATATATATATATATATATATATATATATATATATATATATATATATATATATATATATATATATATATATATATATATATATATATATATATATATATATATATATATATATATATATATATATATATATATATATATATATATATATATATATATATATATATATATATATATATATATATATATATATATATATATATATATATATATATATATATATATATATATATATATATATATATATATATATATATATATATATATATATATATATATATATATATATATATATATATATATATATATATATATATATATATATATATATATATATATATATATATATATATATATATATATATATATATATATATATATATATATATATATATATATATATATATATATATATATATATATATATATATATATATATATATATATATATATATATATATATATATATATATATATATATATATATATATATATATATATATATATATATATATATATATATATATATATATATATATATATATATATATATATATATATATATATATATATATATATATATATATATATATATATATATATATATATATATATATATATATATATATATATATATATATATATATATATATATATATATATATATATATATATATATATATATATATATATATATATATATATATATATATATATATATATATATATATATATATATATATATATATATATATATATATATATATATATATATATATATATATATATATATATATATATATATATATATATATATATATATATATATATATATATATATATATATATATATATATATATATATATATATATATATATATATATATATATATATATATATATATATATATATATATATATATATATATATATATATATATATATATATATATATATATATATATATATATATATATATATATATATATATATATATATATATATATATATATATATATATATATATATATATATATATATATATATATATATATATATATATATATATATATATATATATATATATATATATATATATATATATATATATATATATATATATATATATATATATATATATATATATATATATATATATATACACACACACACATGCAGTAAGTTCTAAAAAAAATCCACTCACTTTATCAATGTCTGTCTTTCAACAGCTGTTCTTCACCCAGCTGTTAGTTGGTCTCACTCAACAGGTACAGTGCTATGGTGTAAACCAAAACTGAAGAATGGTGACGTATATTCTTTTTTATTTTAATTGAACCATTTGTATCAATACTAAAACATTCCTGAGATGCAGTCTAGGCTGTGATGGCAATCAAACATGTTGTGGCTTTATCTGATTGTATTTCTCTGACTACAAGAAATGCTGTTGTTGAAAAAGACTTAACATTGTTTTTAAATTTTCTTTCTCTCTTTGAGTGGATGATTCCTATCATTCAAAGCTCCATGAAGCCACTAGAGGTGAGGAAGATGTATGTCATGTTGTTTTCAAATTCAAAGTGCTGCTGTGCATCATTTGTTAATCTGTGGGTCTCTCCTCTGCTGTAGGACATGGATCTATCCAGGATGACTGAGAGACTCCTGCGATTAGCTGTGAGTTAAAAAAAAAAAAAAAAAACCCTGATGACCAACTTACTATGGCATGAAATAGCATTATGGAAGTTATTTCAAGCAAGATAACAAGCAAGGGCTGGCCATGCATTTGAATATGGAAGTGTTTTGGACTTGCAGTATATCTCATACATAGAGTATATCACTATTATAGCTAATAAATGTATTATTAGAATGACACTCACTTTTATTAGCTTAGCATTAACATTTATGAATCATTGCTTTCCAAAATGTTACAGTTGCACATACACTGACATAATTTACTGAACCACACACAGATCACACATTGCCACGTGCATACAGTAACTGTCCTGTATATAGTATATAACTCATATTGACTTTGCAGAAACTGTTGCTTTCAGTTTGTTTGGATTCATAAATGTCTCTTTTTGCAACAGTATATATTTTATTCTTGTTCATGTTGGTCTTCAATCTGTCTCTACAGGTCCCCAATCACTTGCTGTGGCTGATGTTTTTCTACTGGTTCTTCCACTCATCTATGAACTTCACAGCTGAGCTGCTGTGCTTTGGGGATAGACAGTTTTACAAGGACTGGTGGTAAGTTTGTGCATGAGTTGGTGTCAGTGTTGTTTATGGGTTTTATGAGGTTTGGTGTACAGTGATGAAGTTGATTGATGACTGAGTCTGTACAGCTCAGAGTTGCAACACAAACTGGTATTTGCATGTGTGTGCCTGGAAGGGATGGAGAGAACAAAGGACTTGGAAACAACTTTTATAGTGTTCTGTAAAAGTTTTGAATCAAACATGCTTATACAGAGTCTAGGCATTACATTTTTGACAAATCACTTTGTACATTGTACCTTTGCTGATAATAGTCACTCAGTGTGCTGTAGGATAATTAGTTTTTCCTGCCTGACAGTAAAATTCTAAACTTTTTCATAAATAATGAAGATACTGCCCTAGATGTATTATTTAAACCCTATAATGCTTTAACTCTCTATTTGCTGACTCTTATTTCAGGAACGCTGAGACGGTGACATATTTCTGGCAGAACTGGAACATCCCTGTACACAAGTGGTGTCTGCGGTAAGTTACTAACACACTGAGAGGGAGTGAAATTCAAAGAACTGAACACGGGACAGCAGCAGGTTTGAAGCAGAGAGACAGACTGAACAATGCACACTGATTTGTCTGGCTTGGTGAGAGTGAAGCTTGATTTATGGTCCTGCGTTGAATCTACACCATAGGTACGTAACACATAGCCTCGTAGCCTAAGCCGTAGTCTGACAACAACAAATGTGACCAGTTGCATCACATTTCCTTGTTCATGTCCTTCAGTGGCCGGACAAGCACGGAGAATCCCCCTGGTTCAATGGCTGTACAGAACATCTCCTCTCTTAGCTGCATCGCAGTAATTTCAGTAGAAGTATCTGCTGTTCAACATCTGCGAAGTGGCCAAGAAACGCAGTACACTGGTATAGAAACCCCTCTGCTAACTAGCATTTTGGCAGTGTGATTGCAGAGCAAGGCAGATACATCAGGCGCAAGTATAAATTCTCAGCGTAGGTTCAACGCAGAGCAATAAATAAAGCTTAAGCGGCAGTAGTGCCGTATTATTTGCCAGCTCCATGTACACTGACGTAGCATCAGGAGCAAATGCAAAGAGGTTATATAAAGGGCTTAAGAAAAATAAGTGAAATCTTTATCATCAAGCATTTGATTTACAGTAAATGTCCGATCCCTGAATCATCTCTCTGTCCATCCAGTTATTTCAACATTTGTTTTTCTATCTTGTAGCCACTTTTACAAGCCACTGCTGAGGAGAGGATTTAGTAAAATAGTCAGCCAATCAGCTGTCTTCTTTTTGTCAGCGTTTTTCCATGAGGTAAGAACTGAGACCAATATGACTTTATCTGCTGTGTGTGATACAGGACATGGTACTTAAGGTCTTCACTGTCTTCAAAACTGTTAATCCTCTGTCAGAGAGCACAAGTTATTTGATATGGTGATTGTTGTTTCCCTGTCTGTTTCTGTGCCAGTACCTAGTGAGTGTTCCTCTCAGGATGTTCAGACTTTGGGCTTTCACGGGCATGATGGCACAGGTGAGACTTTAAAAGATTAAAAGCTGGTAAAGGTAGGCTGGAATTAGTTTACTTGTGCAGCCTCATCATACACAAAGTTAATATTAAATTCAAATTAAGTTCCTTTTGGAGGTCTTCTCAGTGTTTGGCCTTGTCTCCAGTATCATTAACTTAACGAATGACCCTCATTAGCATAACGGCATATTTGACAAATCAATGCAAATATGGTGGGACAAAAAGCAGTAAGTGCCTCTTATTCTTTGCTGACACTTGTTAGTTTGATATTCATTATAGCGTGCTGAGTCACACAACGCACAAATCAGGGAACAATACACACGGAAAATTGATTCTGTAATTAATCATTAGAAAACACAACCGCCCACTATTCTTGTTTAATTACCTTTTTTTATTGACTCATCAGCTTCCATTAGCCTGGTTTGTTGGACACTTCCTGTGCGGTAACTATGGCAATGCTGCAGTGTGGATATCCATCATCATTGGTCAGCCGTTTGCCGTCCTGATGTATGTCCATGACTACTACGTCCTACACTACAGACAGGAGGCTGACTGAAGCGAACACGCATGCGCACATGTCTTACTATAGTTGTCAGGACATTCATTGACGTAATGTATTCCCAAGCCCCACTACTCTGACCCCAAACTAAACATGATTCTAACCTGTCCTGTACGTAACCTTCAAAAAAGCCCTTTGAAATCGTGAGGCCTGGCTGAAATATCCTCACAACAATAAAATGTCCTTACAACATTGGCATGAAAAAAAAAAAAACTGGTCTGCACAATGTAATAAAGACATTTACACACACACACACACACACACTATGTTTTTTTTACTTCTCCCTTTTCTATTTTGTGAAAACAAACACCTAAGCACCACTAGTCCACAGTGCAGGTAACAGATACTGTGCTCTACGTGGTAGGGTGAGTTGGGCATCTGTTGCGATAGCATGTTTACATTGGACACCCTGGTTATTGTGTCTTCCTGCAAGGAAATTTAAGAATTGCTTACTGAGGAAGATATTTTGATATTTCAAGTGGACATTGAGTCACTACTGTACAGCAACTTAGCGAGGAATGTCACACTATTGCAGGGTGTTACTCAGGTGATTTTTTTTTTTTTACATTTGATGGCCATTTTGGGCCAGTTTAATGTATACATTTTTTTAAATTTGATACTGCAAAACATACAGGAAAAGGCCAGCATCACTGTGACTACGGTTAGTAGTCGACTGTATGCAAAATCATTGAATTTGTTTGCCATTCTCCTGTCTCACTGGGCTGTTTCCAAATAATGTCTAATGATGTATCTAAACACAATGTGTGCATCTGAAAATAAATACAAGAGTTCAATTTAAGGCTTGTTATCAGAGTTTTGCTTCCTATCTGTATTAGTGATACATTTGATTATTATTAATATTTTCATGTGTGTAAACATTTCAAATTCGATAAGGGTAAGTATTGACTGAAATTGAAAGATCACATCTGTACTTGAAACATACAGGACTTGTTCTTGAAAGTGAAGGGGACCCATGCATACTGTATGTCCCTGGGGAGTCGAGGTGTTGCAGGATGTAATGCAGTGCTATGTTAAATGCAGCATCCACTGACTTGTTTGCCTGTAGGCAAATTGCAAGGGGCCCAACAGTGGGCCTGTGATGCCCTTCAGGTGGGCCAACACCAGTCTCTCAAAGGACTTTATAACTACAGGTGTCAGGGCGACAGCTCTGTAGCCACTCAGTCCACTGATGGAGGATTTCTTGGGAACTGGGATGATGGTGGAGCATTTAAAGCAAGAGGGAACTTCACATAGCTCCATTGACCTGTTGAGCATCCACTGACTTGTTTGCCTGTAGGCAAATTGCAGGGGGCCCAACAGTGGGCCTGTGATGCCCTTCAGGTGGGCCAACACCAGTCTCTCAAAGGACTTTATAACTACAGGTGTCAGGGCGACAGCTCTGTAGCCACTCAGTCCACTGATGGAGGATTTCTTGGGAACTGGGATGATGGTGGAGCATTTAAAGCAAGAGGGAACTTCACATAGCTCCATTGACCTGTTGAAGATAAGTATGAAGATGGGGGCCAGCTGATCAGCACAAGCTTTCGGGCAGGAGGAGACCACACTGTCTGGGCCATGTATTCTTCAAACTAGTGCGTCAGCTCAGATATTTTAGTGATTTCTGCTATAGTCCTTCCACTTCCAATAAGCAGAGAAGGGGATTCCCTGAACTCACACACAGGTACGTGGGTTACAACTTTGTGAGACAACCACAGCTTATGACCCAAACCTAAAGGAGAACTGGACAGTATATTAGCAACAGGTAGAAATGTTTGTAAAACCCAATGAATAACAGTGTTTATCTTTCATTGTGCTTTTGAGTTTTTCATTAAATCTACCATGAACATTTTTAGCAGAGCTCTTGGAAGTTTAATTGGTTTGTTACAATATTCAGCCACCAATTATTTCCAGTTTAAATTGTCACTGACTTGCACAGTTTTTTCTTTCCGATGTACACACTTTACAGGCCTGTAGAAACAGGTCTAATAGTGTTGCGTCATATTTACCCAGCCTGGGTCCTATATATTGAACAATTTACAGATCTGACTCATTTCCCAGTAAAAGTAGCAACACTCCTTTCAGCCCTCACTGCTGAGTCTGTGTACTGCAGTGTGCACTGTAAACCCTCTGCCATTACTATAATATTTAGGGGCTTCTGTTATCAACTTCAAGAAGCCGCTGCTGGAACACCATGGTCATATGCTTTTATCATTAAACACATTTATTCCTACCTCACTTACATCCAAATCTGAAATCGACTTTTATTTTATCTGCTATACTCAGTTGCTCTCACAAATGACCCCAGAATGTCTGTCATTAACACCAATACTTATGATTTATTTTCCTTACAAGTGTTCTGAGATCACATTAATACTGCCAGTTTAACACCAGTTTTGACAAGAACATCTGCTAAAAGCCAAGACTGTAAACACATAATGTAAATGACACTTATCATGTCTCTGCGTTGTCATCATGCACAGTCACTACTAAATCTCATGTACTCCAGTCACAGATATTTACCAAACCACATGTTAAAAGATTTAACACCATCATTAGTCTGATATTCATCATATTTGGGCTACCTACCAGGCTTAATATGAAACACAAGGCAGTGGAAAAACATCATTTTAACACTTTGCTACTGGGCATCTCATCCCGTGGCACAAAACTGTCTGTGTGCTTGAAAATATATTGTCCAGAGATGTGAGGACAGGACTGTGAACCTGTATTTTGTCAGGCTGACTGTGAATTAAACAGTAAGTCTGCAAATCACAATGTTTGTGTAGGCGTGTGCGTAGGTGCTCTGTGAGTGTGACATTTAGTTAAACAGTCGTCAGTGGGGATTAAAGTGTAGACGTGAAAAGAAACATGGCTTTGCAGGATACATGATGCTGTACAATGTAGAAAATCAGCTTGGGATAAAAACCCTATTTCCTCTATTAGTCTTACTTTTTTTTCTGATTCCAAAAAAGTTGAGACCCACTTGAATCAAGCACATATTGTAGGAAATGTTAAATTACATGTAATAAAGAGATGGTTTATTTTGAAAGTGGCACAAACCCTTGACACAACATTCTCAGTGATATCACAAAAATGACATGTATAAGTAATAGTCTTCATGGGTCATTTAAGTGATGGGTGCACAGTTCAAGTCTCACTCTGTTGAGCATAAATACACTAAAGTGGTGGGTAATGGTACACAAGAAATGTGGTGGGCAAACAGTAGGTTTGATTTCACATTTTCCACTAGGTAGTGCAGTAGTTAGCGGTGTTGCTTCACAGCTAGAAGGTTGCGGGTTAAAGACCTAGTGCTTTTCTATGTGGCGTTTACATGTTCTCCCTCTTCCGGCTACCTCCTACAATCCAAGGACATGAGTCTTAGGTGGACTGGTGACTCTAAATTGGCCGTAGGAGTGTGTGTGGCTGTCTGTACCTAAGTGTCAGCCATGTGACCCTCTTCAGGATAGGTGGTAGAGATAATGGATGTAAATTGATGGATGGATTTTCCACTTAACATCACAGGGATACATGTAATTATATGTACCAGCACATCTCCTCTCATAGCTGAAGAAAACCATCAGCAGTGAGACAGTTGTAATCCTCCATCAGTCCCCCTCTCATTCCTGACAAATAAACCATGAGAGGACAGAGGGAGTGAGGCAAAAAGAGCAGAAACTCCACCATTGCCCATCTATCATCTATATTCAGGTGGTTCCTGATGCAAACAAAATTCACGTATTCCCCTACTTGAACTGGGTCACACATTTGATTCACTGTCTTTGTACTACACACATGTACACAACCAAGCACATGTCATGCGGTGTCCCATCAGTCATGTCTACACTCATACACACTTTACTCACTCTGTCTTTGCCTCTGCCTTTGTTTTGTCTCATTTTTACTTTCACACATCCTCAGCTCTCTCCTCTTTCCTTTCTGTCCCCATCCTGCACCTTCCCCTTTTCTCTTTGTGCTCAACACCAGTAACAGGTTGATCCATGGCTCCTCTCCTGACATCCGTTATTCCGGATCTCTCCAAGGGACCCTGACAAGCTATGAGGGATTATGCTCCTCTAGACAGGAAACCAGGAGACACAAACTTGCCCCATTCTGCAAGATTGATAAAGCATAGGTCCAGGGACACATGATAAAGAAACGTCTAGAGCCTTACATTCAAATACAACTTTTAGTCAGGCAAATGTGAATTTATACACATGTATTAAACAGATACACAAAACAATCTTACAATATATCCTAAATGTTTGGATATATTGTAAGATTGTTTGTGATTGAAAGTGGCAGATGATTACCATGTGGCAGTCAAGTTAGATTTATCTAAAGAATGTATAGAACAAGATATATTTTTCTTGTTCTTCTATCTAGTACAATGACATTTACATTTTAAAAAGGCCAAGTATACAATCTCAATTTTCCTATATCTAGTACAGAGCTGTTAGTAGGATTTTAATGCAGTGGACTGAAACAAGTTTAATCATCCAAAGGGAACTGATTACCCCTAATACAGTATTGCTGTCTCATTTTTTTTCCCCACTCAAACAAGAACAAGTATCAGGATGAAAAGAGCATTGAATCACTTGTTAAGCTTGATGTCTTCTGTCTCAGCACCGTGAGATAGATAGGTCTGATCGGATGCAAGATTCTGTGTTTCAGTGCATTTGTAATATATCTGAGAAAGGGCACTGGTATTAAATCACAATCATATTTGATCACAAATCTTTTTATTGCTATATTTTTGTCCTCCCCAGCTACTCACATGACAGGGCCAGCATATAAGGAACACCTCTGAGTATAATGTAGTCCAGTAAAACATCACCTTTAACTATGGCATACATCTGTATAGGTGTTACTATTAAAGTGGCCGGGCATTGTAGGTTTGTGCACTCTGCTCTGTTGAACAGCACTCTGACATTTGAATAGACAGTCTGAATGAGCTACATCTTACCATGCTCTACAGAAGCCTATAGAAGAACACAATCAAGCTGATGAAAACGTTTTGTCCCTGATAATGTTTGTGTGTGTTTTATAGTAGCCATTTTTGTTTACACCTTGTAAAAATACATTATATCACATATTTAATGTATAAGTTGTACTTATGTGTCTGAGTGTATACAGTTTGTGCACATACTGTATGTTCATGCTGTACATGAGCATGCATGTGCATGTCACTGCAGTATGAAAACATACTAAGACTTCCTGTTGGAAACTCAAATTGAGGGAACATTTGGAATGAGAGGGAGGGAAGAAAAAAGACAGTCACTGAGGGGATGAAGAGAGAGAGTCTAAAAATTATGTTCAAACAGGGAAAAAGAGAAGGAGAAAAGAAGAAAGCGAAGCCAGTGAGACATTTGACAATAGAAGAAAGGAGATGGATCTGAGGATGTCTGCAAAATCCAGAGAGAAACCAGTAAACTGAATTACAGATGAGAGAGTGACAAAGTGACAGAAGTGGCAAGGGCATCCCTTGGTGCACAGATCAGAAAAAAGAATATTGATCATTTCACCCAACATGACTCAAGAACCTGAAAGAAGAAACACGACTGACATGCTGACAAAAGAAATGTTATTCTCACTGAGGCATTGAACTGCTCCGGACAGAAACGCCACTGACATACGTCAGTGTTTAGAGAAGATACGAGGTCGTTAAAGTCACTGAAAGTTGAGGCATCCTTACTTGGTAAAGATCCAGTACCACCTGGATGGAGTCTGATTAAGGATCTTTCAGTTATGATGGACATGAGGACTCATCAGCTTCATCAGACAAAGGTTTGAGCAGTCTCGTTTTTTCCCTTGGAGGTAAGTTATCATTAACAGTGCTTAAATTTCTGCTATATACTCTACTTTGTACTTAAAGGAAAAAGAAATCAGGTCTCTTGGTTATGTTTCATCCTGGGAACCAGACTAATCGAAATATGCAAGTACAAATGTAATGGCAAAAATCATTAAAACAAGCACAACTAATCCCTCACAAGTGCATTCAATGTTGCAAAATAGTAGGAGTGTATAATCTTTGCATTACATAGACAGAACAGGCAAGCAAAATCATCCACTGAGGAATTTTGAGTAAATTGATATAGTTATTGACAATTATAGTAGAGTGTTCAAAGAGGTTACTACTGTACTGCACTCCACATCATGTTTGTAATATATTTCACAATTACTGTACATGAAAAAGCCCCTGTGAACTTTTATAGCAAGTACAACTATCACTAAATTTAGCTACAATGACAACAAAATGTTTCCTTGAGGGAGTGCTTTATAAAACTAAAGTTTGATGCAGGACAGCATGAGAACGTTAAACCAGTATCCCATCCCGTGTCTTTCCCTTTATTTTCAGTACACACACTCTCACACACACAAGTGAGTCTCCCACGCTACTGGTATTTATTTGGACAGTGATATTTGTGATGAAGGGCCATCTGCCCTGCTGGCAATATAACTTTACAGTCAGTGCATCACCAGTCTTTGATGTTAGAAGATGAAAAGCAATAACAGGAGAAACAAGGATGTATTAGATTTCTATCAAATAAGCAGAGATGACTTAAATTTGAGAACAGATAAACTTGTATTTTCATATTTTACTATTTATTGATTCAATAAATGCCACTTTGCTATAGGATTACAAAACAACACTTCTGATGTCCTCCTGAAACATGTTACTTTTAAAAGCTTGAATCATCATGTTTTATTATAGTTAATGTGCAAATAAATCAATAAATGACATACCACTGTAGCAGCCACACATAATGATTTCCAGATGCTTGAAGGACTACAGCCACAATCTGTGACAATGGTGCTTTCAGAATGACTTCTAACTCGTACCTTATACCCCTGAATAAAAGACCATTTTACATTAAAACATTCATAATTTAGTTAGATAATAAATAAATAAATAAATGATAAAATAACATGCCAATCCCCAACAGTTGGTATTAGCATTTGGGTTTCATCATGTTACTCTCATTTTGCCGAACTTTGTTTAGAGCAAATTATCTACTACACAAATTATAACAAAGATACACAAAACTTCGAGTAGTTGTAAAGGAGTGGTTATCCAGTGCAAGCCGGTTTTAATTTTATCCTTCCTTATGTTACTGAAGGAATTAGGTCTGTACTTAGAGACAGTGTTTAGCTAATTGCTAGCAGATCTTAGATTAGCATGTCAGTATGCTAACATGTGTTGGTTACTACACAGATGAGGATGAAAAGGTTTTGGTTTTGCAAGCAGTGAACCAATTAATATTTTGACTTGACAATGACGCTGTAGACAAATTAAGGGACCATCAACTTATTCACTCTGAAAAGAATATGAATGCCTATACAAAATTTTATCCATCCAATAGGCCCATTATCAAGATATTTCACTCTCAACCACAAAGGTCATGGTGGCACTACAGAAAAAGTCAGGGGATCGCCAAAGATATCAAAACATGTTCTAATGTCTAGCATGGGATAGTTAGGCCAGGATAAGCTGGGCCTTACAACATATCATTAAAAACCACTGGAACAGGCCACATTATTTAGCATTGTTGTTCGCTTCTGTAGTAAGTGGTTTAACACACAATTTCCCCAGTGCAACACTCAAAACACTAGTTAGCATTCTTAATGATGATGAACTAGCTCCAGTAAGCTGAATAATATCAGGGAATGTTGCTGAGAAAACACCCATTTGTTTCCTTCAGTGGTCTTGATATTCTGTTGCTGGGCAGGTCTTGTTAGTGCAGATGAATCACATTATTCATGCTTTGCCCTGAGTGGAGCATAGTGTTTATTTATTTATTTTTATTACAGTTGTTCTCATTAGCCTGAATAGGCTGCTTTTTTTTAATCAAATGGATTAATTTGCTGTGAGAGATTAGCTGTGACCTGTGTACACAGCACAATATGGCTGGGCTATACTGTATCAGTCTATCTTTGCAATATGAAGCCGATCTCATTTGACTTATCTAAAGGGGGTTGAACCACAATGACTTTATTTCATCCTGGTATGACTGTCAATAAAAGGTCATATCTTGACCTGAAGAAGTTAGATGTGTTGTTTCTGTGTTTTATAAGACAGTAAACACAGGATGAAGATATGATCTGATATGACAACAAGAGCCTCTGTACCAGAGTCAAATTCCTTGTGTATTTAATCATACTTGCTCAATAAAGCTGATTCTGATTTGTGCCTGAAAGAGTTACAGTAAAATCTACATTTCTAAAAATTTGTAATAAAATATCTGGAAATAAATATATTTATAGCTCCTCAGAGGCCATTGCTGTAGGCATAAATAAACATAGTACATTATAAATAAATTGTCTAAATAAACCAGATATTGTTTAAATTGGCTTTGTATGTGTGGCCATGCCAAGAACAACAACTACACTGACGTCAGAAATGGGAATGAGTGGATATGAGGCCGAGGGAATGGATGTGTCTGTGTACAAAAAGGGGGGGGCATTTAAGAATCAGCCCCATTAGCGAGATAAAGACTACAAAGAGTAATACAATTTTAAAAAAAGAAGCAATTTAAATTTTTGTCAAATAAATAAACACCTACTGCAGGGATGTGGTTAAATTATTCAAAACAATAAACTCATTAAAAGGGGCAGTTTGAACCATTAGAACAACAGGCTGAAGCTTACTGTTATCCCTGTGTTTTTGAGAGTTTACATGACTCCCTGTTACTGTCTGTGTCATTTTGTCTGACAGTTCACCAACACCAAATCAACATCCTCACCATCATTACCTACAGTCATCATCATCATGAACCTCAACAGTACTGAGTCCTGGGTTTTCATCAGTATTTCATCTCCCCTCCTGCCTGTAGAAGCCAGTCCCACTAACAGGAGTGGCATGGAAGCATATCTTCAAAGACTGGCTCATTTAGATGAGGGCCTTTACAGTGACTTTTACGGCCTCTGGATTACACTGATGGTCATAAACTCTCTTATATTTCTGGTATGAAGTTTTTACAGAGCTCTTTTGATGTTGTGGATAGTTGTGTCATTTGTAACTTGTGTTGACCACACTGGTCTGTACAAACTGATTTTTCTTTCCTTTTCTTTGTATCTCCCTCTTTTTTTCCAGGTGGGCATGGTGCTCAACACCGTTGCACTTTATGTTTTCTGTTTCCGCACAAAGCAGAAGACCACCTCAGTGATATACACCATCAACCTGGCGGTGACAGACCTCTTGGTGAATCTCTCTCTGCCAACTCGCATCCTGCTGTACTACAGTGGAGGAGCTTGTCTCACCTGTTCCTACCTGCACATCTTCAGCTACTTTGTCAACATGTACTGCAGCATCTTGTTTCTTACCTGCATATGTGTTGACCGTTACCTTGCAATCGTGCAGGTGGGTTTTGTCTGTGGTTTGGTAACAGATTTGGTCTCACTTATATTATCTGAAGTCTAAGCAGTCCCCCTACAATTTGCTGGATACCTGCTTAAACAGAAGGAATCTAAAATGTCTTATTTTCTTATGTTCTTGCAGGTCGAAGCATCTCGTCGGTGGAGGAACTCCAGTGTGGCCAAATGTGTGTGTGTCTCTGTCTGGCTGTTTGCCATCGTGGTCACCTACTCTTTTCTCTCTACTGCTTTCCAGCATACAGGCTGCTGCCTCTCAAAGCTCCTTTTTCTTACCATCACTGAGTTCTTTCTACCCCTCATCATCATTGTGGTCTTCACCTTGAGGATTATGTGGGCCCTAGCTGACCGCCATCTGATGCAGCAGAGCAGGTATAAACACTAGTGCACTGATAAAAGGGAAGGGTACTTCAGACTTTATAAAAAAATTACTCACAGTTGCAGCTCTAATATTTACGGACGATGGCATGTCACAGTGGTGGTTTTAATTGTTTTCTCAGGGAGAGGAGAACGAGGGCTGTCCAGCTGCTGAGCACAGTGCTGATCATCTTCACTGTGTGTTTCACACCCTTCCACATCAGACAGGTGAGCAAGTGGCAGACATGGCACACACTGTTTTACAGGAAAAATCATCATTTTATGTTGTCCTTAAATTCTCCAGGGGCCGCAAAATATCAGTTGCTGATGACATTATTTTGTTACAGATAATGGCCCTGGTAATATGGCAGCTGTCTTTTTTTGTGCTATAGGTTGTGGTGCACTTCTACCCTGATATGCCTCATCATGTGATTGCCTACCACTTGACTGTCACTCTCAGCAGTTTGAATAGCTGCATGGATCCTATTGTCTACTGCTTTGTTACAAATAATTTTAAGGTTAGACTTGATTCCTTTCCCACCTGTCTTCCTCACCTTTTTTTTCATCACCCTGATCTAAGTACTCAGACTGTTTACTTAACTAAAAGCAACACCACAGTGTAAAAATATTTTGTTACAAGTAAATGTCCTGCATTCAAAATGTTACTTAAATACAAAAATATTAACATCAAAATATACTTAAAGTACCAAAAGTAAAAGTACTCATTATGCAGAATGGCACATTTCACATTAATGTATATCATATTATTGGATTATAATTAAATGGTATTATACTTGTATAGTGCTTTTCTATGCATTGCAGCACACTCAAAGCACTTTCATACTACTTGGCCATTCACACTCACACACTGGTGTTATCATCAGTAGCAACTGGGGGTTCAGTGTTTTGCTCAAGGACACTTCAACACGTTGACTGGACAAGCCGGGAATAGAACCGTTAATCCTCGAGTTAGGAAACAACCCACTCTACCTCCTGAGCCACAGCCGCCTCCAAAAATTACTGACGCATTATTGTGTACATCACATTTAATGTTGCATCTGGTGGAGCTAATTTTAATTACTTCATATGCTTAAAATTTGAAGTATGTTACATACAACTGGGTAGCTTGTGAATTTTACACTGAGGATGCATACAGTCCTATGATTATACTGTATTTTGTTTTATGAATTTAATTTTGAAAAGTAATGAAAATGATCAAATAAATATAGTGAAACACAAAATACGATATTATGTCGTGAAGTCGAACTATGACGTAGCAGAAAATGAAAATACTCAAGTAAAATACAAATACCTCAACACTGTAATTAAGTACAGTACTTAGTTACTTTCTACCTCTGCTCTCTACCACTTGTGTATCCATCCATCTTTCACTCCATAAATTTGTCCATCCATCATTCATTTTCCACCTTTTTACTCAGCAGTTCACCAAATCATTTACTGCCTTTTTCTCTCTTAGGCCACTATGAGACATTTTTTCCGCCGTGCAGAGCCTGAACAGACCAGTGGTGACATCATCAGCATGCAGCACAGCTCCAAGGCCTCAGGAGGGACAGCCAATGTCATCTCTAATAATGTGATCATGATGACCAAGGTTCACAGTTCACTGTAGAGAGACAATCTGGGAAAGAACCACACAGTGTAAATTTGCTTTCACAAAGGGTGAGGGGAACTGAAAGTCACAGAAATGCCACTGTTGCCTGGCGAAGTCTGAACTCTGCAACAGGCTGAGCAGTACTAAAACCCCAGGATTGACTAAGAAGTAAGCTATCACAGCCAGCTCAGCATTTTGAATAATACTACTTGAATAATTTGGTTCCCACAAGAAACAAATTTATTCTGCAAGTTAACATTATCATGATGCCAGTAAACTTTTCCATTACCTTGGACCTGCATCTTTTCACCAAGCTCCCTAACTGCTAGACCACTTTGGTGCTAAATTCAAATACAACAGAACACACAACTGACTTATTTATATAATTATTAATAGGAATTATACAAGTGACAAAATGCCTGTTCCTTTAAAACATTCATATTTGATGTACTACCTTTTCCACATTCCAACCTTATAAATTTTACCTTGTAGCACAGTGTAAAGCAGACCACACTGTAATCTGTTTCCAAAATCAAAGATAAGTGATGTTTTTTGCTTGGACTACAAGCTTATAATTATAGGATGATTGCTACTTCTGCACAGCAGAGGGCAACATTGCACTCAGTTTTGAGGATGACTCCAGGAAGAGATAAGGGAAACCACTTAGATATCTGAAAGCAGCTTCAATGCGAATGTCTGGACAGGGGCTGTTGAACTGTAATAATATTGTTTTATTATAACAAAGTTGAATATTATGCGCTTATTTGGCTGAAAAATAAAAAGATGTGCAACCAAGACAAATGCTTTTCTTTGTGTTTTGTTGTGATCAGGTTCTTTTCCTTGCCTCATGATGATGGGATCAAGTCTATGTATAAAACACTGTAGTTGGAGCTCCTCTGGTCCCTCAAATAGTTCTGTCAGGTTCCTGAAATGTATCAGTATCAATCAAGACTACATTTCATATTTGAGAAATAATATGAAAACTAAAGCTGAAATCAATCACTTAAATTGAATACACTTTTATAATTTCAAATATAACGCCCGTTTTCAAATTATTGATACGTAGTTTTTAATGAATTACTAACCATGATTACTGTAACTCCCCGCCCTCTTTAGGTGAGTAGCGTGCTGACGCCATCGTTCTGACCACGCCCCTTTGTTACTGTGGAAACCATCCATAGTGGAGACCAATGAGATTGATGAGCGCAGTAAAGCAGATGGTCACTCAGTTAGCTGGTAAAGGTTAGCTAATTACAAATCCAAATCGAGCGATTGCTGCTACGTTAAGGAAAATATACGTGATACAGAGCAGGTTCCGTTTCACCTTGAAGAAGGAACAGGTTCAGGTCGGTTACATCTTTTTCTGTTCGTTTTAAGGGTATCTTTATGTCGCAGCTTGCTAATGTCAGCTGACTACTTTATTAGACAGCCTAGCTCGCTAAACTAATGTCAACCTTTTAGTGAAATCACAGTAATTGTAAAGTTAATATGTCCAGGTTTAGATATTTTTATCCAGTCAGACAAAAACAACATATCTATCGCCAAGTACACTAACGTTATCATATATTCCAGTCAGAAACACGTGCTAAAATGTTAATGTTTAAAAGGTTACACGAATGGTTAACTTATTGCAGACTAGAACAGGTTATTCTATCGCTCTGTGAAAACATGACACAAGATTGCAGATTACAGTCACTTGTATGGGAAGCGTTTTAAGAGCTAAGTTTAAATTTGTTTAAACACTAGCTTATACACCGATCAGGCATGACATTGACCACAGGCAGGAGAAGTGACTATCTGTTACAATGGCACCTGTCAGTGTGTGGGGTATATTAGGCAGCAAGTGAACATTCAGTCCTCAAAGTTGATGTGTTGGAAGCAGGAAAAATGGGCAAGTGTAAAGATCTGAGTGACTTTGACAAGGGCCAAACTGTGATGGCTGATGACTGGGTCAGAGCATCTCCCACACTGCAGGTCTTGGTGGGTGTTCTTGGTCTGCAGTGGTCAGTACCTACCAACAGTGTCTAAGGAAGGACAGATGGTGAAATGGAGACAGGGTCATGGATGGTCACTGATGATGAGGTTGATCTACTGTAGATTGAAGTTTAAATTTCATTCATCCTTTTAAAAAAGATTCTACTTTATTTGAACCTTTGTTAAAATGGTTGAAAATGAGAAACACTGTACATTGGTCTCTATGAAGAGAAACATTCAGCAGCTACAGTGGTGATGTCACACCCAGAGTGGAGAGGCTGCTGAATTGGTCTAAATATTATCTCTAACTTTTTGCTCATGACCATAGTTTTCGCTTCTTTTACGTGTTTTTCACTGGATGGTTGACACATCTGTGCTCTTCCTGGCAGTAGATCTATGGAAGCAAATTGATTCACACAAGATGCTCAGTGAGCTGCAGAGTGACACGGGTGCCGAACGACTGCTGCACTGACTCCTATGTAAACAGTATTAGGAAGGTGGTCATAATGTTATGGATGATCAGTGTATTTGATCTATCCTTTATGTGGGGTACCTCACATATATTTGCATTTTGAAAAGGCAAGACAGAAAAATCAAATCACATCATTGTTTCATGCATCCCAGAGATGGTCTATTAAACTAGTAGCAGATGGGATCCACCTGTTTTAACTGTTAACAATTACGCAACATCTACTGTGGTGTAATAAAGATGGAAGTCTTCCAGCTTCAAAGGTTATGGTTAAAAGTGCTGTCACTCTGCAGATTTAAGGAGACACATGGCTGAAAAGCCTTAACATTACTGTAAAGCAAATAGTTAAGGAGTGGCAATTTGATAGCCTGTGTAGTTTTATGTCTGTTCTGTGTTCATAGTGTACTTTATTGGGGCAGGGCAGCATTTTTATATAGCCAATTGAGAAATTTGACCTCCTGTCATGGGACCAAACTGCACTGGAATATTTTTACACATGGGAGCCTGAGTATTTAGCCTTTGACCCCATATAAAAAAAATTACTCTGTTCATGTTATCTGTCATCTATCATGTTGAGTATGCAAATTATGACTGGTAATGTTAAAGCCAAGGAATTGCTACCTCATGTATTATTTTATACTGTAGCTTGCAGTCTAACTGGTGTCTGTTCTTCTGCAGGTTGCTGTGTGACTGAGTGAGTTTCCATATGCCTCGACACTGACTTGCCCTGAGGTGCACTTAGATGCACATGCACAGACTTGCGCTGACAGACATATTTAACATAATCCAAATACTACATGTACACAACCTCCAACCACACTGACTAGCCACAACAAACATACTCTCAGAAATGGTCTGTAGCTTACCACAAACACAGCTACTGGAGCCCATAACATGCCTGTTGCCACGTCTTCTGCTCTTCATTGAATTTTCAGCTTGTGAGGAACACCACTGCTCTGCAGCTTAGCCACTGAGCTGTGCACACTGGTCACATAACAGCATGATGGCCACAGGGTGAAATGGATGGAATAAATTTTTCCCACATGAGTTTGGACACACGAATGTCATTTTAATGATAATTCCTGGCTTTTCCTCATTTTTTTTTTTTTTTTTTTTTGCAGTTCTTGGCTTTGAACCCAGAAAGCACTGACCAGAAGAGACTTTCTCATTAATCTTTCTGGATATGTCTGGGCTCCACATAGTACATTCTTACATGTACACGAAAATAGTTGCAATAAGTGATAGACATTGATATACAACCATCCAGCAACATAAATGGTTCCTCTGAAATCCAACCGGACTGTAATGGGAAGAGAAGCCGAGGACATGGAGGTTTCTGGCCTTCCGGAGAAGATAGACCTCAAGAAAGAAGCAGAAGAGAGTGAGAGTGAGGAGGAGGCTGAGGAGGAGGAGGGTAGGGCTGTGCAGATCCCTTTGCATCGCTGGGTAATGCATGGTGCAGTGATGTTTGGACGCGAGTTTTGCTATGCCATGGAAACAGCGCTGGTCACGCCAGTGCTGCTGCAGATTGGTAAGGAGACAATACAGTCACATTGAGACACACATTAATAAAACCCATATTACAACAACTTGCACAACCAGCAAGCACATTCCTGTCTAAATAATGTATAAATTGCTCATCTTATTCTAAGGTAGAAGATTTATTAGACCCTTCCCACCTATAATTCACAGTGGTATGGTAATAGCGTCTTCTTTCATTTTCTGTATAGAGTATAAGAATAATTGGGTTTGCTTTCTGGTGAAGCACATCACAGCTATCCAAAAAGAGCTGCATCCTAAATTCTAGTTATCACCAGCAGCGTTGTGGAATTGCATTGCATTAACCAGACTGGATCTATTGATTTCCCTGGCTACACCGCTGTATCATGAAACGTGTGTGGAGTAGCCAACTGGGGGCTATGTAGTTGGATATCAGCTTTGCCACCATAGCAGAAATGGAACAAAGGCATTTTCCTGGCTAGGTATGACAAGGATGTCTTACACAGCACATGAATGAATATCCACGAATAAACAAAACAGACCCATTTGTTAAAAAAAAACTGCTTCACTGTGCTACTAGAGGTCAAAAACTCCTTAGGGCACCTTTAAGTTTCCTTTAGCAAAACAGTGTGTGTGCAGCAATGGGAAACACAGACAAAAAAACAAGATATTTTTCCTACTGTGATAAAGCATCTGCTGTTTTGTTGACTTAAGACTGAGGGACGGCAGGAGCAGAGCAGAGCAGGGCAGAGGGGGTAACCTGTTCCTGTGAGAACCAGCCAGCTAACTGGATTTGAATCCATCAGATCTGTGTGTGGAAACTAAATTTATGCTTCTTTATATGGGGTGGAAAATGTGAATATTGTTACAGCATCAAGAGGCAGTTGTCTTTTTCCCTATAACATCATCGTCTCTCATTAATTTTATATACAGTATATGTGAGCCAACCTGTAATTGTCAAACCACATTAGTGCTGAAATGGCTTTAAGGATGAGAGTTTCAGTTCGCACTGGAGAATAGTTCTGTCTTAAGACAGCTAGAGGTGAATCCACCACTTTCCTGGCTGGTTGCTGCATATCTCTGTCTGTGTTGTTATAACAGGCCACTTCTGTATCTGAATGTTCCTGCTGCCTGCCTAAAACCCTTGGTAGTGGGAGCTGTTTATGGGCAAGACTGTTTGTTCAGCCTTGCACTGGTATGCAATAGCTGTCACGTGCTAAGCTTTTATAAAGCAGTGGAGCATAGGAAAATCTTTCACCTTTTTGTGTGTGGAGAAACAAAGAAGAAAGCTTCAATTATTCCAACAGGTTCCTGCATCACAAACGTGAATAAGATGGTTTAATGACAAGTTTTGTACCAAGATGAGTAATTAATTAAAGCTGACGTGTTAGCTCAACTTATCATTCTCTCATTCTGTTAAATAGTCAGACCTTCAAGACAGGGTTTGTGATACAACCACAAAGTAAAAAATTAACCTAAGTAAAAAATGCTTGACTTGTATGTAACATTTCTGTTGAGTTGTCCTTTTTGTGCTTAATGATTACTGCTTCATCACATGTTCTCTACTGTCTTTTATTTCATTTAACAGTAGCTTTGGAAATGCTAGAAAGAGTCAAGGCTGTAATCATTATATGCTATAATCAGATAATTATAGTGATAGCTGCTATAATGACAAGATTATTATAGAAACTTAGGCTTAATATTGTCAAATATAAAAAGGGAAAACAGGAGTATGAGGAGTAAAACATCACTTAGGATAAAGTAATGGTCCAGGTCCAGTCCCCTGCCCTGGAAAATAAGTACAGTATACTTCTCTTTGCTTTAATTTGATGTTATCTGAATAGGCCTACTATTTATGTTTTTAGGTCTTCCTGAGCAGTATTATAGTCTGACCTGGTTCCTCAGTCCCATTCTGGGTCTTCTCTTCACACCTGTGATTGGCTCAGCCAGTGACCGCTGCACTCTGCGGTGGGGCCGGAGAAGACCGTTCATTCTGGCCCTGTGTGTGGGTACACTGCTTGGAGTGGCGCTGTTTTTAAATGGCTCATTAATAGGCAAGTAGGAAGTTTCAAACCACTTACAAATGATAATAATGACAGTTTAACCTCATCTGTGTGTGTTTTGTGGTGTTCTGCCAGGCCTGTCCATCGGTGACAGCCCCGGCAGTCAGCCAATCGGCATTGTCCTTACAGTGGTAGGTGTGGTGGTGCTGGACTTCTGTGCTGACGCCTCCGAGGGACCAATCAGAGCTTACCTTCTTGATGTTGCTGACACTGAGGAGCAGGATATTTCCCTGAATATTCATGCCTTCTCTGCTGGTAAGATGTACTGTACACAGAGACCAGCCATGGAGACCTGAATAATGTAAATATCAGCTATTGTGGAAACATCTACAAGTAGTGCACACATATATATTCACACAGCCTACAAATTATTTCCAACACTTTTCTCATAAATAACAATAACTGATGTAATTTGTATCTGTGTCTACCTCTGTCTCTTTAGGGCTTGGTGGAGCAGTGGGCTACATGTTGGGTGGTCTAGACTGGACTGGCACAGCTCTGGGTCGAGCATTTAAATCACAGAACCAGGTCCTGTTCCTGTTTGCTGGAATCATCTTCATTATCTCTGTTACCTTGCACATGTTCAGCATCCCTGAGCAAAATCTCCCTCCATCCAACCAGTTCAAAGTCACAGGAGGTGAGGAGTCTACCAGCCAGTTGTCTTTCAGGCCTGTTGGCCACACGCCACTTTTACTTGATGTGATTGTGGAGGAGGATGCTTCTCCTCAAGCCCCATCCCGGGAGGACGACAAATCAGGTACTGAGGAAAGGGAAATGGACTTCCTTGCTATGGAGCGGGTGCGGAGTAAAAGTGATTCAGTCTTAGCCATGCCAGATGCTACGATTGAGTTGGATCCTGACCTCAACCCAGATGCACAGCTTTTCCTGCCAGAGGTGCATCACTTTTTACCAGCAGTGCAGGGAGAACTAGAAGATGCCTTCAAGCTATCAGAAAACAGTACTAGGTGCTCATCTCCTCCTGGCAGACTACCCACTCTTAGTGATGCGATGACTGTCTTAGAGCCTGTAAATCCAGTTTTGACTGAGCTTAAGGATCCAACAAACAGTCTTTATTTCCACCATCTCATCAGTTCTAACTCAGACAGCTCACATCTGAGACAGGTGATAATCACTTTGAGACCGTGAATCATTTTACTGCCTGCACATAAATAAATGTCATTAATATCCCATACCACACCATCAAATGATTACTTTCCCTATTATTTCAATAGGCAATATATGGGAGTCTTCAGGGACTGTTTCAGACATGTTGTCTCATGTCTTTTTCTCCTTCTGCCTTTAATATCTAGCTGTGCCTCCCTCTTGTCCCAACAGGTCAAAGCTGCCAATGGCGTCAGTGTTTGCTTGTCCTCTTCGGACCACTGCGATCCAGTGAAAGGCCACGCCTCCACTAAGTTTGGGATCTCCCCCCACAACACATCAGCTTCATCACACCCACGCCCACATACCTTCTACAGACAAGTAAGTTACATTTAACATTTTTTAATAACTTTCTGTAATGGGGTGGCGGTGGCTGTGGCTCACGAGGTAGGCAAGTCGTCTTCTGACCAGCAAGTTGGTGGTTCGACTCCCGGTCTCCCCACATGCCTAAGTGTCCCTGAGCAAGACACTGAACCCCGAATTGCTCCCGGTGGCTTGACTAGCACCGTTGTGCGGCAGCCTTGTCGTCATCAGTGTGTGAATGGTGTATGATCTCCCTGTAAAGCGCTTTGGCCAGTCTATTTACCATTTTAGCATTTAACGGTCAAAATGTGAAATGAAAATGTGACAAAATCTGGCTTTGGTCTTTTTTTCTCTTCAGCCCTCCTTTACATTTTCATACTACGGACGAGTGGGATCGCAGCGCTATCGACTGCGACGGACAGTAGCTTCGAGACTTAGGCCAGTCACCACTTCCCGCAGTCTGAATGATCTGAGTGACCTCCAGCGCCATGCAGACAGGCGGGAGTGGCGACTTTCACTTAGCAGTCTGTCACCTGAAGGCTCCAGCAGTGAGGGAGGTCCAGAGCAGGGCACAACTGTTCGATTGCTCTGGTTGTCCATGTTAAAGGTGAAGTAAACTGAGCATAGATTTTTTTTCAGTTTTACTAGTGCACTGCAACACATTTACAACATTTGCAAAACATCTGCTTTTGCAGATGTGGACATCGTTCTCTATTTTCACCTGCTAGTCTTGATTTCTTCCTTTTTTTGTGCCCCTTGACAGATGCCGAGGCAGCTGTGGAGACTGTGCCTGTGTCACCTCCTTACATGGTTCTCCATTATAGCTGAAGTGGTGTTTTATACCGACTTCATGGGGCAAGTCATTTTCCATGGAGACCCCACGGTACACCCATACACACTCACATAAATACATATGAAGCCATGACCAAAAATATCGGCACCCTAACATTTCTTTCAGATAACACACCACTCCTCCCAGAATATCGCTGCAATCACAAATTCTTTGGTATTCTCATGTTTATTTGCTTTGTTTGCATTGGAACTACACAAAAAAAGGAGAGAAAAAAGCCTAATCTGATCCATTCCACACAGAACTCCAAAAATGGACTGGAGAAAATTATTGACACCTTTTCAAAATCATCAGAAATAGTTTTATTTCCAGCCCATGTTGGTCCTTTAATCTGTAATGAAACTTGCCTGTAGCAGTCAACAGGTGCTGGCAATATAGAAATCACACTTGTAACTAGTTAAAATGGAGAAAAGTTGACTCAACCTTTGTGTCGTGTGGACCACACTGAGCATGGAGAAAAGAAAGAAGAGCAAAGAATTGTCTGAGGATCTAAGAACCACAATGGTGGAAAAACATGGTCAGTCACAGGACTCCAAGTCCATCTCCAGAGATCTGGCTGTTCCTGTGTCAACTGTGCACAACACTGTCAAGACGTTTACAGCCCATCGTGCTGTAGCTAATCTCCCTGGACGTGGACGAAAAAGAAAAATAGATGACAGATGACAATGAAGGATTGTTTGAATAGTGGATAAAGAACCTTGATCACCTTCCAAACAGATTCAAGCTGACCTGCAGCCACAGGGTGTAACAGTGTCAGCTCACACTATCCATCGCCATCTGAAAGATAAGGGACACTATGGTAGGAGACCCAGACGGCCCCACTGCTGACACAGAAACATAAAAAAGCCAGACTGGAGTTTGCCAAAGCTGCTTCAGGCTCTGGATGTCTTGACTATGTGCCTGGGATTATGAAATCTGAAGACTACCAATTAATTCTGGGGCCCAATGTAGGGCCCAGTGTCAGACAGGTGGGTCTCTGTCAGAGGTCATGGGTCATACAACAGGACAATGACCCAAAGTAAACTTCAAAACACACCAGAAATGGATTCAGACAATGAGTTAGAGAGTTGTGAAGCAGCCAGCAATGAGTCCAGGTCTAAATCCCATAGACCACCTGTGGAGAGATCTCAGAACAGCAGCTGGGAGAAGGAACCCTTCAAATCTGAGAGACCTGGAGCAAGTGGTCCAAAACTCCAGTAGAGAGGAGTAAGAAACTCACTGACGGTTACAGGAAGTGATTGATTTGTGGAATGGATCAGATTTGGCTTTTTTATCCTTTTTTGTGTTAATCCAATGCAAACAAAAGTAATAAACATGAGAATACCAAAGAATTTGTGATTGAACAATTTTCTGGGAGAAGCAGTGATTGAAATGCAGGTCTGTACACAATGTTTGTGGCCATGACCGTATAGTCTTATTGTTTAATGAAATCATAGTAGAGGAACTCAGAAACATAGACAGTGCAGACTACGCTGAGACAATTTATGCCATGTGTAAAGCCAGTTTGTCAAGTACCTAATAACCTTTGCTGCAGCTATTCCACTTTTTCTAGGCACCAACCAATTCTACAGAGCTACAAAATTATAACAGAGGAGTACAGATGGGCTGCTGGGGGCTGGTGGTTTACGCTGCTACTGCTGCTGTCTGCTCTGGTAAAACACATAGTTTCCATTTTTAGATTGAGATTCAGCTAACTACTGTATTAACACACAAAGCAAGTGGTGAGTAGTAAAATTATACTTCCCTCTTCCCAAAAGAGTAATTGATATTTTTCTCCACCCAGCCATCCTTCAGAAGTACCTGGATAATTTTGATTTGAGCATTAGGATCATCTACATCCTTGGAACGCTGGGATTCTCAATAGGTACAGTTCATTTGGGAGCAGATATATATGTAGGTATATAGCATACAGTGTAGCCTCAACAGAAGCTCAAGAAAAATCTTGTTAACGGCTTTTATTCCCCCTTCTCTTAGGAACTGCTGTAATGGCAATCTTCCCTAATGTTTATGTTGCCATGGTGATGATCAGTAGCATGGGCATCATCTCCATGAGCATCTCCTACTGTCCTTATGCGTTACTTGGGCAGTACCATGAAATCAAAGAGGTATGTACAGAAATAAACAGTCTACACATGTTCACACACTGTTCCTACCCGACAATGCACAATAATACTTAATAGGTAGTTTTCATGTATTGTTTTACTACTTCAGCAGGGGCTGTGCAATATAACAATTTTAAAATATGTGAGAATTTAAATAAGTTTAGCCTGGAGCCTCTTTGGCCTCTTTGGTCTGTTTTGTCTCATGGGCCAATTTCTGATTGTTGGAAAAAAAAAAGGCCTATATTGTTTTCATTTTTATTATTTGCTGGCTACTTGTCTGCTCCAAAGCATTTAAGGAAAGTATGAACTTATTCACCATGCAGTAAAGGGGATATTTTTTAGCCTTTTAGTTTACTGAAAGCCTAAAGCACTACATCATAAAAACCAGTTTATCGATAATATAAAGACATTTGTAGTTGTGGTTAAAGTCACTCCTCTCATGTTTCTTTCCACAGTATGTTCACCATAGTCCAGCAAACACTCGAAGAGGTTTTGGTATTGACTGTGCTATCTTAACCTGCCAGGTGAGCACTTAAACTTACTTCTTTTTTTTTTTTTTTTTTTTTTTTTTTTTTTTAGACACAAACTAAAATGTCCTATTCGCTCTAAATTTAAACTGACCCAGCAGCATCTCTGACCTTTAGCGATGATGCTATTGTGGTGTGTCAGAATATATTTTTCTCTATTTCCAGGTCTACATCAGCCAGATTTTGGTTGCATCAGTTCTGGGAGCTGTGGTGGAGGCAGTCGGCAGCGTGCAGGTCATTCCTGTAGTGGCCTCTGGGGGCTCCTTCCTCGGCTTCCTCGCTGCCTGTTTCTTTGTTATTTATCCAGAGTCAAGCAGCTCAGATCAGGACCAGAGCCTGGTGGATCTATCTGGAGATTCAGACCAGAATGGAAAACGGACCAGTGATCAGAGACTGGCTCTGTTTAACCTCACAGACAGAGATAGTTTGACCAGGACAGATGATCACTGTCTTGCCTCAGCATGAACACCTAAATAATGCTTCATAGTTGGTCCTCATCAAACACAAGGACTATATCAAATGCATCTGAATTACAGAATTGATGGTCTGTGCTTTTCTGTGGGAGGAATGATGATAAACGAGGAAAAACGTGGCAGAAAGTTGAGAGCCTATCTACAGAAGTCTAGAGCCTGGAGTAGAGGACTGATGAGGAGTGACAATCTCAGTTTGGGCCTGCTTTACTTGTTTTGTTGTGACCTTACTCCTATTTAGTGATGTGCGAATCGATCTTGAAATATCAGTACTTCCAATCCCATTGTTGCCTGTTCTAGGATCGATTCCTGTGTTAAAAGATTAATATCTAAAATAAATAGGCTAATTTGGGTTAGGTTAGGGGAAGTCGGGCTCTGTTGCCTATGGCAACGGAGTCCTATGCACTGGCCAATACGCCGCCCGGTGTGTTCAGCAAGCAAAGGTTGCTTGCTGGGCTTAGAAGGAGATTCTAAAGAATAAACTGCAAATTCATCAAGAAATTGAGATGGAGCGGGCTCACAGAGTCGGGAAACCTTCTGATCGTGGTCCGAGGGCGGTGATGGTAAAGTTGATGAAAGGGAGGCCAGGGTGAGAGGAGACATCGCGTTCCTGCGGTATGACCGACTAGTGACCCAACCTCGGAACCAGAATCCAGAACCCATGACCAGCACGCCGAGGACCAGTATGCCGAGACAGGGAGAGTATGAAGGGGTCGCTGGACCCTCAGATGTATGAAGAAATACGCTGGTATATTGATATCTGCGATGGCAGATGAGCGTTGGAACCAACAACAACAAGCATGACCCATGTACGGAAGGAGGCAAGTGATTTGTTACAGAAGTTAATAGTTTTTGAGGGACTGGATCTGGAACTGAACACAATTGGAAATACTGAAATTCATTATCATGAACCGGACGAAGATTTTGACCCTGAAAAAAACTTTTTTAAGAACTCAAAATAACTGCAACGGATGAGCAGTTTAACAGCAATGTCAAGACTGAAAACAAATTATCATTAATTCACTTTAATTGCAGAAGTTTATACGCAAACTTTCAGAGTATAAAACATTATCTCAGTAGTCTTACACATTCTTTTAATATAATTGCTATTTCTGAAACATGGATTAATAATGTAAGGGGAATGGATTTTGACCTTGATGGCTATGACTTGGTATGCACAAACAGAGAGAATAAGATGGGAGGTGGTGTGGCCTTGTACATAGATAAAAACCTTTGTTATAAGAAAGTGGAGAAAATGTCAAGGGTGGTGGATAATTTGCTGGAGTGTGTGACTGTAGAAATACTCGTGGAAAAAAAGAAAAATGTTGTAATAAGCTGTAT
>NW_018128007.1:3660353-3664795 GCF_001952655.1 Monopterus albus | reverse complement strand
GGGTGAAAACCTACAGCAACTCTCTGGATGGGTTTCACAGGAACTTGAGAAGATAAAGAAATGGTGTGACAGTAATATAGTATTTCTGAATTTGGATAAAACTAAATTTATGGTATTTGGGAATCGTAGACTAGATAATGAACTTCAATTGAAAATTGGGGGAGCTAATATAGAACGAGTATATGAAATTAAATTTCTAGGTGTCATAGTTGATGACAAATTCTCCTGGAAATCTCATATCAGATATGTTCAGCACAAAATAGCAAAAAATATATTGATATTGGCAAGGGTTAGATATATTTTGGACGGGAAAGCACTATGTATTTTGTATTCTTCATTGATTTTACCATTGGGAAATACATACAAAAGCTCACTTCAACCATTGTATATATTACAAAAAAGAGTGATAAGAATTGTGCATAAGATGGGGTATAGGGATCACACCAATGTAGCTTTCATACAGTCTAAATTGTTAAAGTTTTTTGATTTAGTGGGATATAAGACTGCTGTGTTTATGTATAAAGCCAGGAACAATTTATTACCTGGTGGAATTCAAAAACTATTTAATGAAAGGGAAGGGGGATACAATTTAAGGGGTCAGTTAAATTTAAAAATTCATGTTATATGTACAACCAAAAAAAGATTTTGTATTTCCATAAGTGGGGTAAAACTATGGAATAATTTAAGTGTGGACATAAAAAATAGTAATAGAATTGACGAGTTTAAACATAAATATAAAGGTATGTGTCAATCAAGATATATGCAAGAACAGGCTTAATGATTAATTAGATGGAACATTGTGGGTGTGGTGTATGAATGTTAACACTTTGTAATAATTCTTTAGTATATTACTTGTGTGGTGTAGAAGATAATTATTTAAGAATGTAATTATGTAAGAATGTTAACACTCTGTAATAATTTTTTTAGTATATTACTTGTGTGGTGTAGAAGAGAATTATTTATGTAGCGATACTGCTTGCAAACCAATGATGTAAGATGATGTCATGGGGTAGGACTGGATAAGTCTGACTTCTTTCTACTCCATTCAAGCATGTATTAGGTATAAGCAAATTGATATTGGATTAGCATTTGTTGGATATGTGTAAAATTATGTGTGTTGACATATCAACTGTCTTTACATGCTTGAAAGAATAAATCAAATCAAATCAAATCAAAGGGTCGGAGGTCCCCCTTCCCCACTCAAAAGAATACGGTCCATATGGTTAAGGGTGTGGGAGTCAAGATCCCTGTTCACCGTGGTTGTGGTATGGACATTCCCAGGATGCGGTTAAGGTCAGGTAAGTATTTTTCTTTTTGCAGGTCCCCGGTAAGTATGTTTCTTTCCACAGGTTCCCGGTAAGTATTCCAATTAATGACGCCAATTATGTATCCCAATTTCTTTTCACAGGTCCCCGGTAGGTATTTTTTCTTTTCACAGGTTCCCGGTAAGTATGCCAATCATGAATGCCAATTATATATTCCAATTTAGTCCTAATCCAGGTAAGTAACACAAACTAGGGTTAGGGTTTGTATCCCAGCTTGGGTTTAGCAAGCCCTCCCAAATGGTTATGGTTAGGTTGGCCTCCCAGGGTGGGGTTTAAGGCCGGACTCCTGGGTTAAGATTAGGTGTAGGTCCGAATGGGTTAAGATTAGGCAAGAGTCCTAGTGGTTAAGTTTAGGTAAGGAGGCAGGGGTAGGGATAGATGTAATAGGGTTAAGGTCAGGGTCAACAGTGGGGGGGTAGTTCCCAGATCTGAGGTACTGGGTATTCAAAAAATTAGGCACGAAGCTGGAGCTGCAGGTAAGTAGTCGTTAGCTGAGGAATATTTGTCCTTCAGGTAAGTATCAATAGTGGGGGGGTGATGTCCCCTCCCCTGAGGCCTGTCGCGACGTTTCGGGCTGATTGGCCCTTCCTAAGTAATATGAACCAGGTAAGTCTCTGTCAGCAGCAATAGGTCTGCTCTCTTCGAAGGTTCGAGAGAGAATGAAAAGCGTAGAGAATGTCTCTTGCTTTTTAAAGGGGCAAATATGTGCCTCCATTGTTTTAACTCCTGACTTTCCCTTTTCCTTTAGTTTCTCCTTCCAATAAAATTTGTATTAACCCTTTCTCCTCCTGAGTGCCCTTATTGAGTTATTGTGTGTGTGGATAGAATTATGAATTTTGGGGCCCCCAACAATCCCAAGTCAGGCACACCATATATGGGCGGACGTAGGCACGGGCTGGATAGACTGGCCAATACGCCGCCCGGTGTGCCCAGCAAGGAAGAGTCGGAGGCCCCTCCAAAAAAATTGAGGCTCTGGTTCAACTGGGGTCACCACTCCCAGGATATGGCCAATTTCATCTGAGACTTATTTGTCATCAGGAACAGAGACGAGTACCCCCGTGGCTGCTTGCCCTCCGGTGGGTCCAGACAACTCGTGTAATTTGGTCCCAGGTAAGTATTCCCGTTTGCCTCGGTAGGGTTATTGTTTAGGGTTGGGTTCGCCGCCCGGCTAGGGTTCACAACTTCCGAGTCCCTCCGGTGAGGTGGGGTTAGGGTTCGCCTCCCAGTTGGGAGGGTTAGGGTTAGGGTTAAATGTATATTTTATCTTCAACAGGGGGACCCAGTAGACAGTAACCACTCTATCCAGGACAGTCCAAATAATGCCCAGTTGATAGGAACTATTTCTCCTTCCACCTGTCATAGTCCTATGTGAACCATGACTCTGTAAATGCCTGAGACACTGCAGAATAAGAACATCTTTTTCTGGAGTCTTGGCAACAGAGCAGATGTCATATGCGGTTGCTGGGTGGAGGGAAGCAAACAACAACCAAGATGGCATGTAAAAGGTCCCTGTCCTAAAGCCAACAGTTCAGTGTCTGGGCTGCAGAAATGTCCCTTCACAGTATGTGAGCAGGGTGGCACCGAGCCCTTATAGATACACCTTTATAGCCTATCTCCTGTCCTCCATCAGTCTTTGTTGTCTGGACCAATCTCTTTTCCCTTGTTTTTTGCACAAAATATTGGTATTGCCAATACTGATACCAGCCTGGATTTTACTTGGTATTGGATCAAAAAGCAAATAAGTGGTATCGCACATCACTACCCTTACTATAAGTAAATGGTTGGATAGATTGAAGTAAGCCACAGCCACAAGACGGTGGCTCTTAGCTCAAGAGTACTGAAACAAACACAAGCCTTTATTGTGCAAACATAAGTGGCAAGCACACAGAGAGCACTTTCTGCCTCACCTCTGAACATGCTGTCACACTGAGGTTGCAGATTTAATAAAACAGTTTGTCATACACATTTTTCTTCACTTTTATGATGTTGGAACCTGTAACATACAGTTTAGCAAGCTGGTGTGCAATTAATGCAGTGAAATCCCGACATTTTATCACAATGTAGTTAAAGTGACAGTTCAGATAGTTTATTTTTGACAAATGAAAGACTTTGCATTGCAATTACTGTGAATTTCCTTTGTAAATGTTTTTTTTTTGTGACTTCTCATATTTAACCTCAAGTGGTTTTGGGTTTCAGTGTGAATGAGTTGCATGATAGTGTTTGTTTCACTTTCTGTTGACGACTTTTAAAAGTGCCCCACGCCTGACTAACTGCAGTGTACACAGTGTAAGGCTCTACTGACTCCTAAGTCAGGTGTGGTCTAGTCTCGCCTCTTTGAAGGTCCATCCTTAAAGAACTACAGGGTCCCAACACTAAAACAATCAATTAATTAACCAATTTTGCAATTAACAAAAACTAATCTACAACCTCGTTGATAATCACTCAACTATTTCCAAAAGTCAAAACTTCTCTGCTTTTTGTTTCTCAACCATTCACTAGGTTTCTTTAATTCATCTATCAGTGCATTAAATTTATTGTTACCGAGATAAAGAATTTAATATCAATTCAATTTCAGTGCTTAACAGGAGGCAGCCCTTGTAAACATAGTTGCAGCAAACAATGCCGTAAGGCTACGTGAAATCAGGGAAGCGGTGATCTTTGCACAAAAAGGTTAATTTGTCACAGCCTATATAGAAAGACAAAGGGCACCGGCTATAGGCTACAATGCCAAGCAATGGTGCACTGATTCACACTGAGTTGCGTATTTTGTCCTTTGTTTTCCCCTGTATAATGACTGACTGAGAGAGCTCCTATACTTGTTTGCAAGTTGTATTGTTTGGAGCCAAAATTTGCTTTTGTTACCTATTTTAAATGTTTTAGCATGGCTGAAGCCTTTTGCAAATGAAATGTGTCATTTTACCATCAGTAACACTGTTTAAACAAATTTGTTAGCTGTTTTGAAAATGTAGAGTTTCAATTGATAGCTACTTCAAAGCAACCCGGTAAAACCGCAAGCTGAACCACGCCTAAAGAGAGAGGACTAAATCAATCAATCAATTAACCATGATCCTTGAATGATCAGCGTCCAAAACATGAGAGAACACAATAAAACATAAA
>NW_018128007.1:3658143-3659321 GCF_001952655.1 Monopterus albus | reverse complement strand
TAGGTGTAGTCTATAGAGTGCTGCTTTGTAAGGTTAATACAAGTTTGGACCTCCTGATAAGGGAATGAGATTTTATGTTGGACTAGTCAATAGTATGTGCAGGAGTATTTGCTCCTGTGTGGTCTGTGTTGTTTGTGTTCCCTCTTTGCAGGACAAAGAGGCCCTAAAGGATGAAGAGCCCAAGGTGAACGCAGGAGATGTCGTGAATGTGAAAGTGCCTTGGAGGAGGAGAGAGCCCGCCTTTACGAAGGAGGCCCGACCATGGTGAAAGCCCCTCAGGACAGAGATGGCTTGGAGCTGATCCTGAGTCGATAAGGAGACGATGTGATCCAAGGGAGTCCTTGGATGAGGAGGGAGTGCAAGTGAAGCTGATGCTCACCTTGATGACAGTACTGGTTATGACCCAGTTGTGTTCTCGTCTATCTGACCCTCATGAGGAGGGAGTCAGAGGTACTGAGGTCAGTCATGTAGATCGAGAGAGAGAGAGACATTGCAGCCGAATTTGAGGATGGAAGAAAGCAAGCGGTGACAGAGTTAAACGGCAGGGAACTGAACTGATTAAAGGACAATGGACTTGGACGTTATATTTTACACATTCATGCTGTACACAATTCTGCATTGTAAAACCCTATCCCGGACTAATATCCAAGGTTCTGGATATCTGCCGCTCTACAGTATGGCTTTTATATAGTCAGAAACAACACAAAACATACACAATTCATGTATGGCAGTAAGTTATCTTTGTAGTTAGTATCTTGTCATTTATATATTCACTACTTAATTGGCACTGAGTATTTTCATATTCTCAGCTCATCTCTTAGTAGAAGATTTTTGGCTAGAGCTTTTATATAAGTAGTTTAGTTACATTACAAATATCTTGTGTTACGGTTATGTTATATCTTGAATTCAGTTTCAGGATTTACACTACGTCTGGTTCCTACAATCAGGCTCGCTACAGGCCTCGTTGGTGACCGCCCAAAAAAAAAGAAGATGGTTAAACCCCAGCATTCGTGATCATTGGGGTTTTTACATCTCAAAAGGAAAGGATGGGGGTCATCCAGAAATTTTGCCCTTCAGGGGTTTTGTCTGGATTTGGAGTGAACAAAATTGTAGCAGAATGGAAGCTGTTTGTAACAGTACAGACGTGTGTGTGTAATTGAAACTGTGGTGTTATGTGG
>NW_018128007.1:3572075-3657870 GCF_001952655.1 Monopterus albus | reverse complement strand
GGGGAACAGTTATCTCATGCTGGTTGTTTATTTTTGTTTATTTCTGTTTACTTTTATGTTCATGTTTGTTCATTTGTCTGACTGTTATGAATGGGAAGTTATGTGTTATTTTATACAGTTGATTTGTTCACCATAGTTAATTACTACTGACTCTGCAAAGGTGTGAGATGTTAGAGACTTGACTGACTGAGTTGTTTAAGTTGGGTTTCATTAGGGTATGTGAGGAAGACTCTGTTAAGGTTAAAGGTTTATCGGGGAGTTGTTAGTTTTGTAATACGGAAATTATTTTAGATTTAATTTTAGCTGTAGGAAGAGGCCAGTGCTTAACTACAGCTGTTAGAGTTTAGAGGCGTTAAAGTCTCAGGCCAACATGGTCATATTTTGATTTTCCCTATCCTGAGCTCTGAAGTTCCATAGTTTAAAAACTACGGAAGGGGGGACTGTGGTGGCTAAAAAAAATAAATCAGATTCCAGAAGAACTATGCAATAGAACAGTATGTACTTCACATATAGACATTATTTGTACTTATTTGAGCTGAGTGGTTATGGGTTCATTAAGTACATGTGAGTTGGACCATGGGTTTATGTAAGTGGTCAGGAACAAGATGTTTCCTGTTTTCGAAGTACATCCCAGGGTGTTGTCTCCCGAAACTGGAGACGGGAAGCTAGGTTCAGAAATAGACGCAACAGCATAAGGGAGGCTGCGGATAAAAGGAGTGAGCCTGGGAGAGAGAGGGGGACCACCACGCTGCAGTAGACCATGTACCTTTTGGGGGTCCCAGCCGGCTGGGGAAGACGCTGACTCGGGACTGCAACAAATGACCTGACTGACTGGTGCTTTAACAATCTTCTTAGGCTTTATCTATTCCATTGCAAGAGGAGAGTCTCTGTTCACTGACATCTGTTCTCTGTTCCCTAACTACAAGATTATCTGTTTAAATACTACTCTATTCAGAATAATTGTAATATTAAATGATCATTTGAATTGTAATGGTTTGTCTGAATTAATTTAGTAGGTATCACACTCTTGCCACGACAATACTCTGCCATAAAAGTTATTTGAAGTGGTCTTTGTACTCACACAAGTATCTCCTTAACCGAAAATGAAATTAGATCATCTAGATCTTATGCTTTCATCTGATATGTCACCAGTTTAAATATTTAATAAACGTCACATGGCTTCAATAATTTTTGTTAGAGATATTACAACTGTACAGTATGTGTTGAGATGTAGAAAGCAGTTAATACCTACTCTCATTTGAAAACACGGCTCAGTGTTTTAGTCAATTGAGTTTTCACTGGTTTTCAAAATGACTCTTTAGAAATTATTCATTAATACAGAGCCTAATAATGAACAGATATGACTCCATACAAAGTCTTGTCGTCTCTCTTAGTATTCCGCTATACTGAATCGTGCTTCCTCAAATCATAAGTGCGCAAGACTGTGTTTCCACACAGACAAACAGGAAGCAAACGTGGGAGCTGGGACGATTGTGTTTCATTTTGCATTGCTGAACTTTGTCGAGTTGAGCTCCGGCGTCATCGATAATGTCATAGTGAAATGAATGTGGAGCGCACGGAAGTCTGTGAGGAGGTGAGTGACCTGAAAGAGACACTTATTGATAACTTATTTATTGACTTGTGCGTGTGTGTCTTACTTTAATAGCAGAGTCGTGTTTCAGGTGTGGAGTTTGACGGTATGCACCTTCTTGCATGACGCAGTCACATGAAACAGCTGCAATAAAACAGTTTTAAAATACAAACTAATTTGGAAAACTTTGCCAAACTCTAAATTATTTACTAAACCTTTTGTTCTGCATAGACCATGTAGGTCTGTGGGCGGAAACAGAACTACAGAATGTTACTTTGTTGCACATGCAAGCTGCTGCTTGTTGGGATCCTGGTGTGACGGAGGTCTTACCTGAACACTCACTGGATCATTTGGTTTAACGATTTTTCTAGAAAGGAGCTGCAGCTTTTTTTCATGACCTCAGTTAAATGTGAAAGTGTTTTTAAGGTGGCCCATGCGTTGTGGCTCAGTTTCAGGTCTGTTTTGTGTGAATGTGTCCGTCCTATACACACACACACACACACACACCAGCCTAGTTTCCCAAGCTGAGATCAAACCGTCTGTTGCATGGGAAATGTGATTAAACATGTTGGCTCCTCACTGTGGTGGCTCAGCTGTGAAGAAAGAGTGGATTATAGGCAGCAACATCTTATTTTATGTCAGCAATTTCCCCACAGTTTAAAGCAGTGAATCAGTGGGTTTTCAGTCACATGGATTTCTAGGAACCCAATAAAAAAATAAACTGATATGTAGGGAACAATACTGTGTTATATGTTATAAAGGCAGATACACACAGTAAATAGCCTGGCACAGTGCATACAATAGATAAATGCAGAAATTGTAATGCAATCAAAGAATAAAACTTAACAGTAATGGGTGTTGGGTAATTTTGAATTTATTGTAAGAACAATAAGGGAAGTTTCCTAATTGTTTTATAGTTAAATTTATTAAATTATTGTAAGTTGGCATATGAACCTCTGCCATGGAGAGAAGTTTGAAGACCGGTTCACTGTAGAGTTACTTCATATATCCTGAGTTACATTATGTTGTGCTGCAAGAAGAAATATGGGAAATATTGATGCTGTACTGTGTAATCTCTGATGTAATAAAATCAACTTCGCTTCTGGTTCTGTGGGGATATTGTAATTCTACACCCTGAGAGAAATGTTGTTTAGTCTCTACTGCTGTTCCTGATTCTCTCCAGTGCTGCTTTGCCCTGTTTTTAGGTGCCTTTGATTTGCTTATTTGTGCTGTGTATAATGTAATGTTCTGATGACGCTACTTGTGTATATCGTTCTAATGCTTTGTTGCCTTTATGTAACTTTTTATTTTAAGACTAAGTGTTCTTTGTTATAAAGGCTCTATTCTATTATAAAGCCACGTCCGGTTCTTTCAAACCAGGAACTCAGTGAGACGAAGCGGACCACTTGAGTATATAAAAAAATATAACCGTGCTGGTTTATTCAAAGGGTCACAGGCAAGAATTAACATTACACGTCCAGGCATCTTCCACCCCCAAAGCTGCGCGCAGGCAGCCCGGAAGAAGAAAGACCCTGAACCCAAGATCTCTATACAATTTAATCACTTCGTTGGGCTAGCCCCATCCTACACAGGCCACGTCAAACCGTGACGTCACCTGATATGCCAGCTATGCAGCTGACCAGAGCAGTAGTCAAAACATGAAGACCCACATGCAGCCTGCAGCAAGCTCATGACAATGAACTAAGCATTTAACAGCCTGAGCTAGACATCCTGTCTACACTAACATTTTCTAATACAACAGATCTCTAATCAATATCTATCTAACTAAGAAAATACCTAACAGTTACTATGTACACATGCGCTGCACGGAGTGGCAGCAAGTTACAGCAGCTGTGTCCTCGTTGTGTTCTTTTCCGTGTTTTTATGAAGTTGTGTTCTTATGTGTCAGTTCTTATGGTGGTCTCTGTTCTTATGGTGTTATGTTGGCTGTTCTCTATTGCTGCTGTAACACAGAAATTTCCCCACTGTGGGATCAATAAAGTATCTACTCTAAATGTAACAACTGTCTGAACAAACAAGCCAAAGTAAATGTAAAGTGTTTGTTTTCCTCTTTATATGCGTGTCTCTTAATGTAAACCTTTGTCTCTCTCTGTTTCCTCTCTATGGCTTTCAGTGATTGTCTGAGTTGGTCCCTGGGCTGAAGTAGTGATGACAGACCATCTGCCTGCTCTCCTGGAAGCCTGTGTGGTGGTAGGAGCGTCTCGTGACAAACTCCAGGAGGTTTGCCAGGTATTTGCTTCCTGTCATACTTACAAGACGTGTGACTTATGTATACTGAAAACCGGTTGTGGTAATACTGTCATCACTTTTATTTGCAGCCCCTTTCAGTTTTTTGGGCCATCATCCTGCAATACAAAGGATCATGATTTTTATGTCATGAAAATCACTTTAGTTTTGCTAATATTGTCATGATTTGTGAGGGGTTTTTTGTGATTCCTGTTTTATTAAAAAGAAAAAGCTGAATATTATCTACATATTTTCATATAAAAAACTTTACTGTATTAGACACCAGTAGACTGACATATTGTCATGCTAATGTCCTGATGCTAAAGAGGCTAAAAAGCCACATTGTTTCAAGATCAGTTAATCATTTCAAAATCATATATGTGTTCCACCTCTTTTAAAACCGAGGCATGGGAATGTGCAGTACAAAGAATATGTGGAATACCGGCCGTTTCATTAATATAACATGTATCAAATCTAATTATAATAAGCCTAGAGGTCTTCTTGGTCCTTATCTTCCTATCCTCCACTCAGGCCATCAGCAATAATGGAACTCCAGAGGACCTCCTATTGGAGCCGGAAATACTGCATGTCCTGGCACCTCCCTTTGTTCATAGACCAGAACCTGATGGTGAAGCAATGAGGTCACACTGGAAGAAACGGCGCTCTTTTATCAGGAAGAAGGGGGAACATCCTCTTTCAGCTGCTGCATGCCAAGGTCTGTGACATATAACTGCGGTCTTAGTTTGTTTTCAGTTATGGAACATCTGCGTAGCCACAAACATCTCGTGTTCTGTATGAAACTTTTAAATTCTCTGCCATCAGTGTGAGAATGGTACAGTTTTGTTATATAATGTTTTAGCCACTGGTATCTTTGCAGGTGGAGAAGCAGTAGGAAAAGGAGGAAGTGAAGATGTCACTGTACCTAATGACATTGACCTCATGGCTTTACCTCAACTCTGCTTCCCTGGTATTTGGTCTTCTGCTTTGAGTTTTGTGACATAATATCTTCTGCAAGCACTACATGCAGTGCACAGACTTGACATCTTGTAACTATAACATATCATGCTGACGTATCTTTTCTCTTTTTACCAGGTGGGCTCCATGTAACCAGTGAATGGAGAGAAGCACAGTTCCACTTCCTGGTTTTCACGGATGTCTTTGGGAACAAGACCCATGGAGCAGTAATGCAGTGTTACCGACCAATAGTGGTACACAGTGCTGCATATAATACTTTACACACAACACCTACTCCAAGCACAAATTGTGTTGTACTGCTACAACCAGATTTCAGACCAAATGTGCCTCTAGCATGTGTCAACAAATAAGATGGCCACAGTGTGCTATAAAACTAACTAGGCCTTAAATGACAGAAAGTCACTTTTGGAATTGTCTTTCTTGTGTTTTTACAGGAAGGGACATCTTTCTACCAGAATGGAACTGGATCCTCCAAGTTTTCTAAACATTTCTCTGCCTACAGTTTCTGTGTCATATCCAAGTATCCTTACTTCACTGTGCTCAGAGACTGCCTGTCATGGTGAGAGACAGTGAACTAAACCAAACCGCTTGGCTGTTTTAAATTGGATTTGCTTTACACTGCAAAACAAATCAAAGTTAGTTTGTTCATGTTCTGTTTAGACACATTTCTTTTATGAATGAGTACTAAGATGCATTTATCAAAAGGCTAAATCCAGTTTTACCTGAAATATTGCTTCACTGGTATTTTAAGATTGCCTGTAAAGAGTCATTTGTCTTGTACTTTATCCTACAAAGTGACAGTTATGCACTGATCAGTGTGTTAAGAGATCATTCTCCTTGTGTCTTTGTTAAGTCTGTTAATCCAGCTGAGAACCTGCCATTTATCAGACATGGAGGAGAGAGTGAAGGAGTTTGCAGCCAAACTGACACTTGTGCCCGTCCCACCTCCTGGACACCTACATTTGGTGTGTGTGTGTGTGTGTGTGTGTGTGTTTACAGACTTTGTTTAGACGCATTCTATTACACTAGATTCAGATCTATAGCCAATAATTTACAGAACATTTATTTTCACTGCATCCTCATCTACTGACAAACAGCGCTAGCAGTAATGTTCTGTGTTTTCCAGATGTTTACATTAGATCCTCTGACCATCGTATTACCATCCGGAGAAGACAAAGACCAACCAGCTGTAGATTTAGACCTCCACCTTCCTTTCCTCTGCTTCAGGCCACAGCAGCTACTGCAGGTACTGAACACACCTGTTCCATAGTGAAGCAGGAGGTGGCTCACATTAACTTTTATGTCTCCTTCTCTGATTGGCCTTCATCCTGTCCCTGTGCAGGTGATGTCTTGTCTCCTGCAGGAACAGCAGGTGGTGTTATTTTCTGCAGACTGGGCCAGACTCACACTGATGGCAGAGATTTTCTTACTTTTTCTGAAGGTTAGTTCAAAATGTGTCTCCACATCTGTGAAGGGCACAGTGGTGTATCTGGGTATATATTGAAATTAACTCCTGAGACTGAATGCAAATTGTGAAAAAAAGTTATAGCATAATACTGTAAACATTATATTCCTTTAATATGCTAATTAATTTTGAATGAGGCAGTGTCACTTTTATGCAGTAGTCTTCACCCACTGTAAATCTACTCATCTTTGTTCCTCCCTTACTTTTATGCCAGCCTCTGTCATGGCAGCACCCTTATGTTCCTGTTCTGGCCAGAGGCATGCTGGACTTTCTCATGGCTCCGACTGCATTCCTCATGGGCTGCCACCTCAGCCATCTGACAGAGATTGCTGCTGTGGGTACATAACCTTCCAAACTAAAATAGAAATGGAATATGAATCTACTGTTGTTTGTCAAATATTGTTTTGTGTTGATTTTTAGGTCATTTGTTCTTTGGTTTCTAGTTTATGTTAATAATTTTACTATATAGACAAAGGAAAAAAACAGACAAATGAGACAGGTGTTTTTAATTTTGATACTCTTTTGTCCAGGAAACAAATGATCTGATCCTAATCAACATTGATAATGGAAGTGTCTCCACTTCTTCTTCTGATACTGTTGACCTACCAGGCATTCCTCCATCTGCTGCACACTGCTTCTTACAGAGGTACACCCTGTACCAACTACCTACTAAATTGCAGTATATAAAACACAACTAGGTACATATACAGATTAGCTGAAGTGTAAATGCACTGTAGAGCTTTTTGGATGATAAGCTTCTCTCAAACTAGGCACAAGATTAGGAGACATAGCCACTACTGGTTTGTACAATCTGAGTACATTTTGCAGGTGTCAGTCGCTGCAGATACATTTTGACTTGGATCATTGGCACCATGCGAGCTGCACTGACATCAATGAGCAGCGGACACAGAGGAGAATGTGGCAACACAACCTCAACCACAGCATCCAGAGGATTGCACTGGAGCTTGTCTTCAACATATTCAGGTTCTGTGTGTTGTAACCAGCAGTGATGGGATGAGATCTAATCAAATAGTTTTTGTTAATATACACATGTATTTAACAGGGATGTTAGCAGTCATTTGAACTATGAACATCGAGTGTTTAATGGTAAAGAGTTCCTGAAAACCAGAGAGCCAGCCGAACAACTGTTTTACAAGAAGGTACAGTAAATATTAACCTTATTTGGAGATGTTTTTGCTCACTTGGGTTTCATTATTCATCATCAGATTGTCCTCTTTGTTCATGGAGCCCCGCACTACAGCAGACTAGAAAATATTTCCAGTAAACACAAACAGTCCCAGCTCTTTCCAGACCTTTCAATGTACTTATAAATGTAAAAAAACACCTGTCACTCACTTTCCTACATATTACATTCATGTGAAATTGTTCCATAGCAACAATTTATGCTCAGTGGCAGTTTTAAATGCTGGTTGGTGTGTTGGCAGACATTAAGTGCAGCTCTGAGTGCTTACTAATTATTATGACTGTGTTGTAGGTGTTGGAGACGCACATCTTCCATTCCTTCCTCAAGGATCGTCTGAACAGGAAAATGGACAATTATGCTCGCATGGAACACAGCAGTCGTTCTGAGATGAAGAAGTAAGATGTTAAATCTATGTAATGATGTCAAGCTGTGGCAAACTAGTGAACCCCCCCCCACTAATCCTCTCTTTAATTTGTTTCTTAGATGTTCTTTACTTTTTGTGCTGTTAAAATACTATATAAATGTACTATTTCTCTCATGCATTCTCTAGGATGAAGGTTAAAGTCCTACCCAGATCCACCATGAAGGATATTCAAGCCTGGAGAAAGAGCGACATCCCTGAGACAAGGCCGAATAAAAGAATGGGGATGAGCCTTCCTAACTTGAGAGACCACCGAACTATCACTGTCCAACAAAGCTCACCGCTGAGTAGCACCGTCACATCTGAACCTTGTGAGACTGGAGAAAAAGATTTTTATGTTGTATACATGGAGACACAAGCCTTCATATTTGAGGATGTGATGAAACCTCCCTTCTTCTTCTTGTCCTCTCCTTCCCCCATTTTCCACTCTGTTCTCTAACAGTGAGAAGTCCTCCTAAGCCCGTACACATGTTTAGACTCCCAGACTTCCCAGTGTCTTTGTCCTTCCACTCTGTCCAAAGCTACTACAGTGAGCTCACCCAGCACCTTGGCAAGGCTATCTTCTCTGCCCAAAATGAGAACTCTGCTCTGTTGGCCAGGTATTCCACGGTCACAGTTTTGTTCACTTTCCTTTGTTTCCCCAATTCCTTCCTCTTCACGTTGATCTTCTTTATCCACTCAATAAATACTTAGCTAGTGCTGTTGCTGACTCTATGGACTTGAAACTTGAATAAGATATTTTCTCTGAAGATTTTACTACTTGCGTGGTTTCATCAACACACTGTGTTCACGGCGGCTGGATGCTCTGAGTGATTTCCAGAACCTCTACAAAACAGACACCGCCATCTTCCCTACTCAGCTGGTCACGTGGCTTGTGGATTCATTGCGCCAAGACGAGATACAGCAGGCCGACATGCGACCTGAACTAAAGAGACTCGTCCTCAAGGTCAGTCAGACGACATTTATCATTGCCATCTTGCAGAAGTGGTGGTTGGAGGGAAAGCTCAGTTTTGATATGCAGTGTGCATGTGACTCAGCATCTTAATTATTCATGATTGCCCTCATGTTGTCTTGTCTGTTAGGTAAAGACAGAGACTGAGAAGCCATCGGTGCAGATTGACAACCATGTGAAGAAGTTTGAGCTTCCCAAAGAGTCTTTGTGCCAGGACAAGTTTGTGCGTTGCGTCCAGGAGTGTGGGATCGTTAAGGATGTGGCGACCATACACTGTTTGTTTGATGCGCTCACTGATGGTAAAATAGAACTTTTTATTATTGATATTTTATGTTTCATGTTTCCCTCATGGTTATTTTGTAACACATGAGGAATACCAGAGACTGAATATAGAACCAGCTTAATCATGTGGAGGTTTATGTTTTTGTTAGTTTTTGCCACAGTATGTAATTGTAATTGTGTACGGTATGTGTTTGTGCGCGTGCCTGCACCTGACTGCATGCATGCTACACGTACCTCTCTCTCTGTGGCTAAGGCCGGCTGACGGTGGTGGACCCTGAACTCTTCAAAGACTTCTACACCTTGTGGAAGGACACAGAGGCTGAAGCCCACGATGTCAACTTCAACCTGCCTTCAGAGGTCATAGACCACCTTGACAATAACGAGTGTGTCTTCAAGTTGTCATCCTGTGTTAAGACTTCCCATGGTGTTGGTAAAATTGCCATGACACAGAAACGTTTGTTCTTGCTTACTGAGGGACGACTGGGCTACCTGGAAATCACAAAGTTCAGAGACATACAGGTCGTCTTTTTCTTTCCTTTTATCCCTTTTGTTGGCTAAAATATTTTCTCTAAATCCTGTTAGCTAAGCCTGAACTCCCCCCCCATCTCTGTGCAGGCCGTGAAGATCGCCACAGCTCCGTTTCTTCTTGTTCGTATACCTTCCCTTTGTATCCAGACCTCCAGCAGGCCTGAGGTGTTTGAGGCCAACCTGAAGGCAGAGACTGAACTGTGGAACCTTGTGGTCAAAGAAATGTGGGCTGGACGCAAGATGGCCGATCAACACAAGGTACAACAAAGTCTGCTGTGCACTGGGTTCGACATCATATTGAGCATGACAAACTACAATATTGTCCAGGAGAGGTTGCAGTGTAGTAATGTAATACACAGAGTGGGATGACCTCTTAGCCTTTTCTTTTAAAAACACAAGATCCATCAAGACAGTGGTGTTTCCATTAGTCCACTGTGCAGATTCACAGGTCACGTTTGAACGATGGTGAGCTATGACCTGTGACTGGTATAAGTGTGACCTCACCATTACTTTTCTGGTGGTCTTTGCTGCTGCTGACTGGTAAACAAATGATGCATGCTGGCCTACTCTGTAATGTAAAATGGCCACTGATGATATTCTTACTTTTTTGTCTATATGTCATTGAACATCAGGTTTACTTACATCTCTGTAGGACCCTCAGTACATGACTCAGGCTCTGACCAACGTCCTGTTAATGAATGCTGTCATGGGCTGCCTGCAGACCCAGAGGTCCATCCATGCTGCCTCAAAGCTGGCCTACTTTGACAAGATCAGACATGAAGGTCTGGGCTCACTCTTGTGCTGCTTCTTCTGGTTCTTGTTCTTTTTTTTCTGTTCACATAAAATATTTGGTTAAATTAAAGTTTATAATTGTGCTTATAGACATTCTGATTTAAAGTCTGAGTTATGCTTTAGAGAACTGCAACTAATCTAATTAATGATTCACTAACTTTTTATTATGGATACGAATCTGTCTATTGATTACTGAATTAATCACTGGAATAGGAGAATGCTTGGCATTTTTGCTTGATAAATAACTTGCATAATTGATTTTAACAGTAGTTACTTGTTAATTTTCTGTCAACAGGCTTATTGATTTATGAACTGATTGTTTTAGTTCTTATTTTTTTTGTTTCTTTCACTCTCTCTCATGTCTCTTTTTACTGTTTTCACCGTTTTCCATTCACTCTTGCTCATATTCATTAATTCATTGTGCGTGTTTATGGGCAGTGCCCATGATGATGTCCGGAACTACCTCCGAAACTCTAAAACACAAGATCAACCCATCACTTGACCTGACTGAACCTCAAACTGTACATGTGTTACTATACACACCAGGTACGATGTAGACCAACATGATTTTTTAAAATCTTTTAGTACTTTGACACTATCATGTATTTTAGCATGGAAATATTCAAATATATGAGTATCGAACCATTTGCCTGGACAGCGATAATCCATTTAGATGTTTAAAGGTAATCAGTGTTCACAAACTGAATTGCTGTTTGAGGATTTCACATTTGCTGTAAGCTTTATTCTCTGTGTTTAATTCACTGTATAACTGTAGGGCTGGTGTTCACTGGTTGTTACAGTCACAAGACAGAGACTGTCAGCTAGTCAGGGTTAGTAAGTTGTCTTCATGAGCACTCAGGTCTGGCATTATTTTGCATATTGGTATCAATACTCTGAAACTCTCAAACTTCTTGTCGCTCAGGTTGAAATTGATAGGTTTACATGTAAAATTCTCAAGGTCAACTGATTGATATCCTTTCTATGTATATTAAGTATTGCCATTGCCACTGAAGATGATTGTGAATACCGGGCCAGTGTCTGTGCCCTGCTGAGCAGTATTTACTTTTTTTTTTTTTTTTTTTTTTCACGGTTCAGCTGTGCACTGCTCTCTCCCCCTTTGTCCCTTTCTCTGGCTCTCTCCAGGTCATCTGACATCCAGTGATTCAGAGGGTGACATGAACCCGAAGCTGTGGGTGGCTCTCAGCGGGGGCAAAGTGGTTGTGTTTGATGCAACTACCTGGTCCATGGTGCAAAACAGCATCCAGGTTGGAGAGTCGAAACTGGTGAGAGCAGTTAGAAGTAACAGTTATTTAAAGGGAAACTCTGCCAGTTTTACACATCAATGTTTGCTTATAGGTCTCAGAGGGTACTGCTGCATACTGTATGTGAAGAGTTCTATAAAGCTGTATATAGCTACAGAATTACATTTTGATAAATTCACTTATGGCTAAAAACAACACATTTGGAAATGGGAAAGAATATCTGTGAGTGTGGTGCTGCAAAGCAGAGAGCTTACCAGACCTCTGCCCCTGTGCTGTTCATCTCTCTGAAGCTACATTAGCCGCTACTAGCATAACAAACCCCTTCTCTGATGGAACTGTCAGCAGTCAGGGCCCAGAATTTCATGCTTAAGAAGAATGCATGGAATAAAGGAGATGGTATCTGGGGTTCTGCTGCATTGATTTTTAATGCAAAAAATGCACCAATTCTGACTTAGGAGAGTGCAGTGGTAAATTAGTAGAGTACTTCTTTAAACCATGTATTTTCAAATGTATGCAGTACCGTATGCCAGCCTGGTGCTGCTACATGCAGAATTTACACAATTAGCTGGGTTTTAACATTATTTGAACAAAAAGAGACCGCTCTTTCAGCTCCTTGGCTTAGATCCATCACACTTTTGTTAATACTGTCACTAAAGGCTGCAAAGTTGACATGCACATGTTAAAATTCTACACTTTAATACACAATGTATGTATGTACGGTATATACATAATGATATTGTTTTTGAGTCTGTTAGTTTGGATGTGAGAATGAGATCCCATGTAACATCTTCTTCCATGCAGAACTGCATGCTGGGATTGGTCCAGGAGCAGGTGTGGATTGGCTCTCAGGACTCTGTAATCTACATCATTGACAATCACAGCATGTCCTGCAACAAACAGCTAACTGAGCACAGACATGAAGTGACTGGACTCACAGTGGACACCTGGTAGAGACATGATTATGGCCGTTACCAGTTATTGAACATCACACATGAAAAGTCCTAGAAATTTCTTTCTACTTAGAAGCATCTTTATCAGGGTTTTCTCTCTTTTCCTTTCCCAGTCAACAGACGTACTCCTGCAGCTGTGATGGGATGATACTACAGTGGGACTCAGCCAGTCTCAAAGTGAAGCGACAGCTTAGCCTCAGCTGTGACCGTCTGTCGTCTATACAGATGTATGATGGCACACTGTGGTGCTGTAAGTACACAGTCTTTTTTGCATTCAAATCTTAACCTGTTTTCTAGTGCATTAAGTTTGTATGTAAAATTAGTGCTCCCTCACTTGGGTAAACATAATACTCCGCTTGTCACAATAACCTGTAACATTAAAAACAATCTTCAATCTCATCTTTTTGCACTTCATTGAACATTTGCTGTTCACCGACTGACAGTGTGGCTTTTTATTCCTTTATAACTGCACTTGTATTATGGTGGTGTGTAAAATGCATGACAGCTATAAGACATTTACCCCTGTGTGAATATGTCTTCATAAAGCTAAACAAAAAAACAGAAGTGTCTGTATGTCCAGGTTGTGGTGACAGCATTGTGGAACTGAATGAGAATGGGACACCACAACGAAGAATGGCACTTCCTGACCACCTGCGGAGCATTCCCAGTAGCTTCAGTACCTTCATTGTCATTCCAGAGGTGACTTGGCAATCCTCATCCAGTTTGAGAATATATTAAGCAAGGTAGCAGCCAAGTTGTTTAGCAAGTCAGACACACAGTCTACGCTTCAGCCAATAAGCCAGGTGTGTCAGTCAGTGAATGAAACAATTTTGTACAGCTCACATAATACTCTCATTATTTTGGCATCTAGACATTTATTACATAGCTGGAACCAGAAGTCACTGCAACCTCTAAAACTGAGGGATTCAAGTACAGTATTTAATGACAACACTCCCCAACACCTACTGTGTATATACAGTATACTGTACACATACTTTTTTTTTCTTTTTACCACTAAAGATTTTGGTTTTCATAAAATCTTGCTGGCTACAGATAAAATGCTTATTGTCTCAGTTTTTATATAAGTCACTTGACAGTTTTTGTGTATGTTTTGTACAGCGAGGTCAAGTGTGGACAGGCTGTGCAGACTCGGGGGAGCTGTGTCTCTGGCAGACTGACAACCACAGGCATCCGTACAAGAGAATCCCCCTGCAAGGCAGTTCAGGAGTCACCTGTATGATTCGAGTCAAGGACCAGGTGAGCAATGATACATATCGGGTCACAAAATTATCTTGTTTTAACATTTTCGGATGTCAACGTGAGTTGTGGAAAATAATAGTTAACTGCTGTTTTTCACAAGTTTGATATTTTATATATAAAAGACAATCGATAAAATCAGCAGATTTGCTGCTATTATTATAAATAGTAGCTGGATAATAGCTGGAAAAGGCTATATATAAATTAAGAAGTGTTTTTCTGTTTTGTATGACCTTCATCACTTACATATTGCTGCCTTTCCTTAATGCCCTGTCGTCTTCTCAGGTCTGGGTGGGCTGCCGTGGATGGAGCAGTGTCGGAGGTCAGTGGCACGGTCAGCTGAGAAGTCGGGTATTAGTGGTGGACCCAGAGAGTCTCACAGTGGCAAAGGAGCTGCAGGCACATTCAGACAGCATTCAGACACTCTGCTCTGCTGAGGATCGCTATGTCCTGAGTGGTGCTGCACGGCGTGATGGCAAAATCGCCATCTGGAAAGTCGAGTAGAGACCAGAGGTGAAGAAAGCACTTAAATGGAAAGAGGTAGGCATGGGTGGAGCATGTTGAGAGATGAAGGAAAAAAGGCATCTGTGAGGTCATACACAAGAAATGACAAATGACTGAAGCTTATTCCATCTGACATTGTGCAAGGGGTTGTGTACACTGGCCGGCAGGTCATTTACAGGGCTGACACAGAAGCAGACACGTTCACACCTATGAGCAATTTAGAGTCACCAAGAAACCTAATCTGCATGTCTTTGGTCTGTGGGAGTAGATTTGACTATCTTTTGTGACATGTTGCTATTTCCTGCTTTACAACCTTTATGTAGCTGTCACTGCAAGATCAAGATCAAAGATTTTTATTGTCAATTCACCATATGTGCAGGACATACAGAAAATTGATATACCATTTCTCTCTCACCTAGTATTGAATGCCATACCATTTAGGAAACTAAAATAGAATAAAAATCGAATAAAATAGAATAAGGAAACTAAATTAAGGTCATTAGGATAAAACTAAATTGTAACTAATCAGTGACAGTAGTGCAAATAATAACCAGAAGATTGTCAGGTGGTCAGCATCACCAGGGGCGTTGGTGATGAGATGCATAATAGCTTATGAAAAAGTCTGGTGGAGTTGGCCTGAAGACTCCGATACCTTCTCCCTGAAGGCAGGAGTCTAAAGTGGGAGTGTGAGGGGTGGGAGGTGTCATCAGAAATGCTGATGGCTCTGCAGGTGAGGCGGGTGTTGAAGATGTCTATAAGGGAAGGCAGAGGGGCGCCGATGATCTTAGTGGCTGTTTTCACTATGCATTACAGGGTCCTTTTGCAGGAGGCAGTACAGGCTCTGTACCACACCGTGATGACCCTCTCAGTGGTGCCCTGGTAGAAGGAGCACATGATGGAGCGTGGGGCACTGACTGTCCTCAGTTTGCGGAGAAAGTAGAGGCATGTTTGAGCTTTCTTGGCCAGTGTTGTGCTCTCTGAGGTCCAGAAGAGGTTCTCAGAGATGTACACCCCCAGGAATTTGGTACCACTCATTCTCTCCACTACAGCACCATCGATGGTCAGTGGTGGATGCTTTAGAGATTTTCTCCTGAAGTCCACAATGATATCTCTAGTCTTCCCCACATTGAGGGAGAGGTTGTTGTCCTTACACCACTGGACCAGTTGGCACACCTCACTCCGGTAGTTGGCCTCACTGTTGTTGGTAATGAGGCCAACTACAGTCGTGTCATCTTCAAACTTGACAATGTGGTTGGTGCTGTAGGTTGGCATACAGTCGTGGGTCAGCAGTATGAAGAGCAATGAGTGCTCAGCGTGATGGTCTTGGAGATGTTGCTGCTGACCTGAACATTTTGTGGCCTCCCTGTTAGAAAGTCCAGCACCCAGTTGCAGGGAGAGGTTTTGATTCCCAAGTGTCCAAGTTTTTGTGTAAGCTGCTAGGGAATGATTGTGTTGAATGCTGAACTGAAGTCTAGGAACAGCATTCGCATGCAAGACTTTTTTGAATCTAGGTGGGTGAGGGCTGGATGGAGAACAGCAGTAATGGCATCCTCTGTGGACCTGGTTGACCTGTATGCAAACTGAAATGGGTCGTGAGAGGGAGGAAGTATGGACCTGACATTCTGCATGACCAGCCACTCGAAGCACTTCATAATAATTGAAGTTTTTTTGGATATAGTATGTGGGGTCCCACAGGGGTCAGTTTTGGGCCCCAAACTTTTCATATTGTATATAAACGATATATGTTATGTCTCTGAATTATTGAACTTTGTATTATTTGCTGATGGTACTACTGTATGGGCCTCTGGGGAAGACCTACAGCAACTTTTGGGTCTGATTACTCTGGAATTGGATAAGGTGAAGAAATGGTGTGACAGGAATAAGTTATCATTAAATTTGAAAAAAACTAAGTTCATGTTGTTTGGATATGGAAGATCAAATCATCAGATTCAAGTAAGGGTGGGGGATGCCAATATAGGAAGAGTTTATGAAACAAAATTTTTAGGTATAAACATTGAAGATAAAATCTGTTGGAAACCTCACATTAAATATATACATAATAAATTGGCTAAAAGTATATCTATATTGGCTAGAGTTAAAAATATCGTGGATTGGAAGTCACTCCATATTCTTTACTGTTCCATGTTTGTACCTTATTTGGACTATTGTGTTGAGTGTTGGGGTAATACATATAAAAGTGCATTATGGCCATTATTTATATTGCAAAAACGGGCCATTAGAATTGTTTATGGACTTGGTTACAGGGATCATACGAATTCATCATTTGCACTATCAGGTTTGTTTTAAATGTTTTGATTTAGTAGAATATAAATCTGCTGTATTTATGTATAAAGTTAGATATAATTTGGTGCCAAGTGGTATTCGGGGTTTGTTTGTTGATCAAGAGGGTGGTTATGGATTGAGGGGCCACCTAAATTTAAAAACTCAGGTTATACGTACAACTAGGAAAAGTTTTTGTATATCTGTGTGTGGGGTAAAATTATGGAATAGATTGGGTGATGATTTAAAAAAATGTATAAGTGTAAAACAATTTAAGAACAAATACAAAAAGGTCTGCATAGCTAGGTATTGGATACAGGAAGTGTAATGATATTATCATATTATTGGTATATTTATGGGTGGGATATGAATAATTTATTGTATATAATTTGGTTATTAATTGTGTAATTGTGATTTCTGGCTGGAAGGAATGCAGTGATTCGGGGCCGCGGGAATTTAACCAGTGTAGCTGTTTAGCTTAACACTTGAGTTGGGTTAATCATAGTTTGGATTATCAGGGGTAGAACTAGATAAGTATCACTTCTTTCTACTTCTTTGCAAGCATGTAATGATCATTTATCATCATGAGACATTTTTTTTTTCCTTTTTTCTTTTTTGGGTTTTCTTTGGTTGTTTTGAGGTATATATTGATTATGATTTCTTTTCCCTTATCTGTTTTATTATATGCTTGGAATTAATAAAAAAAAAAAAAAAAAAAAAAAAAAAAAGTCTGCCTTGTGTGGGTTAATCCTGGAGAGGGTCTTCTTCACGCTGACTGTGGACAGACACACAACCTGCTCTCCTGGGGGAGGGGTTGGTCTTCTGTGCTGGTGTGTTCTGTGTTTCAAAGTGGCCAAAGAAGACACTGAGGCTGTTCAGCAGAGAGATGTCACAATAGAGCCCTGGGTTTGGATGCCTCGCCAGAGACTCTGTGCATCTCTAGTGTTGCTGAAGTGCTGCAGGCACTATAATTAAAAATATATTATACCTTTAAATTTTTTTTAATGCAGCAATGCCCTGCTGTATTTGACTCATTCAGTTTAATTCCAAATGTGCATTTAACTTATCAATTCATCATTGATGCACCAATTCTTCAGAAAAAAAAATCCAAATTGAATGAAACAGCTCTTTACATTTTTTTTTTTCACAGACACGACACATCGATATCAGATTGGTGAGGAAATTCTGAACATTTAGCATTAACCATTAAACCTTTTTCCAGAATGAATCACAAGTGAAACAATGTCTACATTTGTGAATTCCATAATATTCAATTAACAACTTTGTAAGTAAAGATACAACATTCAGAAAAACACACCAAGAATTACAGAATACAAAAAAAAAACTTGCTATTTTTGTTGTTGATTTGAGTTCATCACCAGTCTTAAGATTCTTTATTAGTACAAATACAATGCAGCCATAGTCAGAGTTGGAACATCTGCAGATTATTCAGTGATAACTTTAAGAAATGATCACCACTTTAGTTTGTTAAAAAGATTTAGGCAAACGAATATTAATATAATGTTAGAATTAAAAGAGACAATAAATACATAGATCACAAAGTAATACAGATGAATGCTGGAGAATTGGTTAAGGTCCTCCGGGTTTGGAGCATTCAGTTTGAGTGATTCTTTCATACAGATGGAAAGGCTTCTTTGGTCTCAGTAGTATAATTCCTGATCCCACCAACCTGCGAGATAACAAGCCACAGATTAATGAATACTGCCTGCATGTGTAGCAGAGATACTACTGATGATTGATAGATTTTAAATGGTCAGAAGGAAGGATATAGAATCTCAGCTCACTTCCTGGATGTCTTCTGACTCCTAACTTCCTGATCTCATCGTAGACAAAGATTAAAATACCATATGGAACAGGAACAAACCACCACTGGACCCTAGAGAGAGAAAACATGTCATATTGAACTAACAACTATAGTGTTTTTTGTTTCAAACGGGGGGGAAACAAAGACTGTCTCCCTGTGGGTCTGAAATTTATGTTTTCCTCTGTTGCTTTCCTTTTCCTTTGAGAGACTGGTGTTGGCCCACCTGAAGGACATCGTAGACCCCCTGCAGTTTGCCTACCAGGCACATACTGTAGATCAGTGGATCGTGCAGTCCACATGGCACTGCATTACATTCTGCAACACCTCGACTCCCCAGGGACCTATGCAGGGGTTTTTGTGGACTTCAGCTCAGCGTTCCAACATGATCATCCTCAACCCCACACTCACCCAGCTCACTGTACCTGCCCCCAGCTGTCAGTGGATCACCAGCTTTCTGATAGGCAGGAAGCAGCAGGTGAGGCAGGGGAAAACCACATCCAGCACCTGGACAATCAGCACAGGTGCCCCCCAGGGAAGTATGTGACACAAACTGTTTGAACTCCTCTCCTCTGGATGGCACTACAGGTCACTGTACACTAAAACAACCGGATATAAGGACAGTTTCTTCACCCGGGCCATCACTCTGATGAACACTTAACCCATGACTGTGTAACAGAAAGGCAACCCTCAGGTATATTTACAAGGTATTGCACTATCTTAAAACTTCCATCTAAACTGTCTATATACACATATTTAAGTACTTCCTAATGCACATTCTTTTTCTTGTTTGCACATTTTTCTTGTTCTGTCTTGTCTTATTTACTCGTTGCTTTATGGAAGAACATCGTACATGCATACTGAGAGCCACTGTACCGAAGTCGTATTGCTCATATGTCCAACACATCTGGACAGTAAAGCTGATTCTGATTTCATTCATGACCTACAGACCACTTTTTCCTTCTAATCTGGGAGGCATTGCACAAAACCAAGATAAGGGTTTAAGATGGGATTTTCCAGTTATCCAGGCTGAATTTATCCAGGACTCGGTTGCATGAAAGCAGGTTAAATTAAGTTACTGTGGAGATGTATTCTGTGCAGCTAGCCTGGTCCAACAGCCAGGCTTGATTAATCATGATGCCTTATTTGTTGTGTCAGCAGTTACTCTGATCTGAAACCAGTGCTTTTTTTTTTTTTTTACAGTTAATCTGTGAAGTGCGATAGTCATTGTTACTGACTGAAGAATGCTGTTCATATTGTTGTTAGAAGTTTGAATTATATTATAGCTGCAAAGGTGTCTTCAGTGATGTCAGTATATACTACTGTATGTGTTTTTCTTCCTATACAATGGCCTGCCCTTTGTTTAGATGAGGTCATACACAATAACAGTGGAATTACTGTCACCAAAATCCTTAAAGTTGACATGATAAATCACTTGACTTATACTGGCTATGTTGAAGACTGTGCATGCGATGATGAAAAAAGTTTAATCATCCAGTGTTTAATTTTACTTTGAGCAAATCAGTTACAATACCAAGTTCAAGGAATTGTCTTGTCACACTGATCATTAGCCTACATGGACCTACAGGCCACATAGGCCTACTTTTTCATTAAAAAATGTCTTTCATGAATAAATTCAGTCTCATTCACACTTACATTAATATTACATAGGCTGTATTAAATAGAACACTGAGAAAAATAGCTAATTATTATTATTATTATTATTGTTATCAAAGAGATCAGTCACCCAAAATGAGCCTTTGCTAAAGCTCTACTTGTGGAGTTATGTTAACTGACAAGAAGTTTTAGGTATATAAGAAGGATTATGTTACATGTCACCCAGGTTCCACCATTGGCAGAATGAACCAGATTTACACATTGAGGTTGCGGATTTATGTTAGTAATTCATCTTCATGGTATATTTCCTGAGTAACATATGGTTTTAGCTAGGAACAGTTGTTAAAATGTATATTTTAGGCAACCTAATGCATTCAGTTGGTCCGCTACCATCTGCCACGCTTCTTCTGTGTTACTACAGTGGCCGTGTTTCCATTTTTAAAGATTATGCACTTGATTTCCCCATAAGCGTGCATGACCGGGCATGCTCAGTGGGTCTGAAATATGCCGCACATATCTTCCATGTGTGTGCTTGAAAACCTGATCAGCACTGTGCCACACTCATGCCAGCTGGACGTGGAGTCTGTTCATTTTAATGACACTACTTAACCGGCATGTGCTGGCACAGCCAATTGGAACACAGCTTTCATGTCAGCATCAGTGAAAGTGTGATCGAACTCGTGGTCTGTTAAGAAAAGCCGTGAATGTGCATTCATCAGAATTACTTAGACCTGGCCGCACCTCCTCAACCTGGCTTTACACCTTCGTGAAACACATTAAGCCAGGATGCACACAGTAGACTAGTTCAAGCATCGCTTCGTCTCATCTTGGATTTCTTAATTCTCTTGTGCAGTGACCCCCAGGTCTGCACACCATGTGAATGAGGCTCTTTGTGTGTTTACCTGATGGGCATGAAATTGAAGATATTGGGCATTCCAGGGCAGTAACAAAGCAGATTACCCAGGCAGAGCTGGAATATTATGGCGGAAACAAGGACACGGTTCCTGTACACAAATAGAGATAATCATGCAGCTAGAATCTTGTTAAACTCAACAAGTTAGTCCAGGCTCAGCTGTTTTCATGTAAATGGATTGACAAAAACAAAAAAGGACCAGATGCCCCTGTTTACAAATGAATGCATGAGATACATTTTTAGTTTTAATCACCTGAAACACAATAGCAATTTCCCACAGACATTCTAAGTTTCACCTTCATAAATCACAAAGTTTTAACCATGTAAATATTAATGCACTTTACTATTGAGATACACTGTTGAGTGATTCGTGTTAGGGATGGGTCTTGACTGACCTGAAGAAGCCCTGCTGGAACACAGAGATACGTCGGGTTTTCCTGATTAGCACATCAGCGATCTGACAGATCTCTATACTGACAAAAAACACAGTGTAGCACGTGTACTCCTGATACAACCTCTGACTGTAGGTCTGTAAGCAGAGGAGAGGACACAAAGGTGTTATTAGGTTTGTAGGTTGAATAAAAAAAGAAAATACAGATATTCCCTTGACCTTCAGGAGGCCCAAATGATACACATGTTCATAGTTTGAACAAGCCTGTACTAACCCATTCCTGCCCATAGCTGTCCTGCAAGTCTTGAAGATGAACATTCTCCCACTGAGAACGCAGACCAACACACAAAAGTGGAAACCAGCCCTCCTGGGCCATGGCGGAGAAATAATCTGTAAAGCCTGCAAAAGACTGGATGGCTCCTAAAACAGAGAAATGAGAAAAATGAAGGACAGGTCAGTACTTTATTAAAAAAGGTATGACTCTAGCTCACTGGCTGTGTGACAAAACTTTCAGCTCATATGAAACAGTGGTTCAGCTCTAGAAGAATTCTGAGTGCACTCTGTTGCAAATATTGTCTTATCTGCTTTATTATACAAGGGCTTAACAGAAAGACAAGCGTCTAGCAAAGTCTATTAGCAGGCAATGCATGCATTCATGGACTGGATGCACATTTAAGTTTGTTTTTTGTTTGTCTATTTTGTGTCCATGTGAAGTACTTCACTTCAGTGTAACTGAGGCTAATACAGTAGTAGTATACACTGTGCATGTTTTGTTGATCATCACACACACACACACACACACACACACACACAGAAGAGTCTCACCTATCTGGAAGTATGAGTACACAGCCAGAGCTTCGTTTACCAGACGATCACGTCGAGGGTTCCTGGGCTTCAGGTGCATGATGTCGCTCTCTGCTTTCTCATAAGCCAGAGAGACAGAGGGAAACTAAAAGAGTGGCAGGAATAAACAAACATCAGTTTATAACAAGATACTGGAGTGAGCAACATAATTTAATTATTTAATTTACTATTAATTCCGCCAAATCACCTGCTGTAAAGGATAAGGCTGGTGTGTGGTAATTGAAATGGAAAATGTATGTCACAGTGAAATGCAAGCAAATATTACACAGTTATCACCTATTATGATAATAAATTGCATCTGTAATGACCAAAAATTAGTTATTTCTTTTCTATTACTCACAATATCAGTGGCCAGTTCAATAAAAAGAATAGTAATGCAACCCAGAGGAAGAGGAACGCTGACGGTGATGTAGATGAGATATGGAGTCAGCTCAGGAATGTTTTTGGTTAGCGTATAGGCAATAGACTTCTTCAGGTTGTCAAAGATAAGTCGACCTACACACACACACACACACACAAATTCATAGAGTGATCAGTGTACAAATCAACTACTGTACTTCCAGAGCTGGTAAAAAGTGGATTCACACAGCTTTACCCTGCTCCACTCCTGTGACAATGGAAGCAAAGTTGTCGTCCAACAGGATCATATCTGCAGCATTCTTGGCAGCATCTGAACCAGCGATCCCCATGGCGACACCAATGTCAGCCTTCTTAAGAGCTGGGGAGTCGTTCACACCATCACCTGTTACAGCGACAATAGAACCCTGGGTGGGATGAAAGATGAAAGCTCTCAAGTCTGAAAATGTAGTTTGATCATTCACACTGGGTATGTAAATACATGCAGACCAATGCCTTCCCCTGCTGCTGCTCCATTCACAGTCCTCTTAGGGGACCACAGTGAAATAGCATAAGCTTTGCAGTGACTCCCCTTGACTAAAAAAAAAAGTGCATAGAAAACTAGCTTTCTTTTCTTAAAAGATCAAATAAATGTAATTAGTGACTCAAGGATTAAAAGGACATGTAGTAAAGTAAGGTCTGTGTGTGTTTATCCTTATTTACCAGACGCTGACAACTCTCCACAATAATCAGTTTCTGCTGAGGGGATGTTCTTGCAAACACCATCTCAGGATGGCTCCGTAGTGCCTCATCTAACTCGTCACTGCTCATCTCTTTCAGCTGACCACCACTGATCACACAAGCACGGGCATCCCTGCACACAAACAACACAGTGATGGACAGTTACACACAATAAATAGATGACGCATGCATCAAGACAACAGACCAGTGACTCTTGTGAATTTTTATAAGGTAATGGTATTCTATTAGTTCTGCTTTGTGGTCACACAGTGAGACATTGTACTGCAACAAGATAGTCAGTTTCCCTGATATGTCACAGAGATGGGCACTAGACAGCAGTGATGCCAATACCTCTTGTTGACTTGCTCGACAGGTATGCGCTTCCTCTGGGCAATATCTTCCACTGTTTCACTACCTTCAGAGATGATACCAACATTCGCTGCTATTGCTCTAGCTGTAATTGGATGGTCTCCAGTCACCATGACAACCTGAGATTTCAAGATTAAATATAAAAAATTTAAGAAACAGGAAAATAAGGACAAACTCACAAAGTGAAAATGCAGTTGCTTGCAAAATTCTGTATTACAAAAGTGATTGCTCACTTATGTTTTAGAACTCAAAACCAGCCTAACTGAGCTGTATATGTGTATGTAGGGCAATCTGAACACACCCTGATGCCAGCAGTACGGCATTTCATCACTGCATCGGGTACAGTGGCTCTTGGGGGGTCAATCATTGAGATGAGACCAGCAAAGCACAGTCCTGATGTGGTGAAATTCATCTCATCAGCGTCAAATTGATAGCCTCGAGGGTACTCTTTCTCATTCAGATAGATATGACAGAAGCCTGGAAGTGGAGGAGAGAATTGTAAAAAAACAAACAAACAAAAAAACCCCAGCAAATTCATATACCTAAATGAGAGTAATATACAAAAGCTTTTGCTCAAAACGTCAGATTCAAACTGTTAGTTCCCCTTTGCTCTCCGTGCACAGAAAAAAACCTCTTAATGCTTCAAGCTACATAATTAGATCCCATTAATATTATGAGAAGAACTTTCTAACCCAGTACTCTCTCTCCCAGCCCTCCCAGGTCCATGTAAGCTGTCTGGAAAGCTTCTTTCCACTGCTCATCCAGAGGCAGCTCCTGGCCTTTTATCAAAATGGTGGAGCAGCGTTCTAAAATGCGTTCTGGAGCTCCCTTCATCACCAGCAGGTAGCGTAGGTCCAGTGGATCCTCCAGCTCATGGACAGACAGCTGGAGGGAGAGATGTACGTGACAGAAGCTTAATACTGTAAAATAAAAATTCATTATTTAGTGATCTTAGGTAGACCATAAATCGCAGGTTATACTGTAGTAGTGTCAAGGTTGGAAGTTCCAAATTACAGCATAAATATTAGATAAATCTGTCCACTGTTTTTCTGCATTATAGTGTTGTAACTGATCAAAGATTATGTTAATCCCATTTACAACAACGCTTCCTGCCTTTACCTGAAACTTGTTGGTGGAGTTAAAGGGCACTTCTACCACTTTCTTGAAGCGATTGCGGTACTCCACGATGTTCCCTATGGTGAGCTCAGTGAACTTCAGCAGAGCTGTCTCAGATGCATCTCCCACCACAGTCCTCTATGTGAGATGGTAAAAGGTACAATAAGAACAAGTCATATAATAATTTAGAAGAGAAAGGTAAACTGACTTCTTTTAACCAAAATTTTCAGAATGTGGGCAAAACAACTATATACTTATATTGGATTGGAAATTAAAGCAAGAGCAAGCTGTTTAAGATTAAGTCAGATAAGCATGACAACTTGTGGCTATTAACCACAAATGTCTTAAAACAATGAATTTGTACCTTTGGAATAGGAACTCCTTCCTGATCAGGTCTGAATGTGGCTCTGTTGCACAGGGAAGCCACTCTCCCCAGGAAACGCCATGTCTCTGATGACTGGTCAAAACTCTGGCCTGGAAGCCACACAACCCCATCATTACTAAAAGATTACTCAACGTAAAATAGTATGAATCCATCCTTTAAATACACACACTAGTTAAAATAGCAAGGCACAAGTCAGCTTATAAGAGCTTAATTTTAAAACAACAGTGCTGACTGATCTCAAAAGGAATTGCTCTGAACAAACCAAGGCTTTTATCCAGGAATTTACCTGACTGATCTTCAGTGGTGTCAGCAGCGTGGATATGGTTGTCGAACCAAAGGTGAGCCACAGTCATCCTGTTCTGTGTCAGGGTGCCCGTCTTATCAGAACAGATCACTGAAGTGGAGCCTAAACATGCAGTTTAAACATGTATATTTTCTATGTTGGAATAGCTTAACTTCTCAAGTCAGATTTTTACAAGATCTGCTTTTATATGTATTGTGTGTTATTAAACTGCATGAGGTGTGGAAATGTAAATGAGAATACACTATATGCATATGTGACCCAAACACTTTCGCTGGATGGAAAAGGCGATATAGGGGTTAAATCTAAAAATTGCGTAACAGTTCTACACATTGCAACTTTAAATAATAAATAGAACAAAAAAAATCAAATGATCACTCTCAATTAAGCCAAATTATATAACATTGCTGCTTGAACACAACACAGCAGGCATACTAACCCAATGTCTCCACAGCCTCCAGGTTCTTCACAACACAATTCTTCCTGGCAAGTCGTTTAGCAGTCAGAGATAGGCAAACCTGTTGGTGCATTAATCCAAAATAAACATTAAGATACCAAGCTATAAACTATATTACAGAGACATATTATATAGCTACTTACGGTAACCGTAGCAAGTAGCCCCTCTGGCACATAAGCCACCACGATAGCCATGAAAAAGATCATGGCTTCCAGGAAAGCATAGCCAATGAACATGGCAACCACAAAGAAGGTAAACCCAAAAAAGATGGCAAGACCAGCAATGATGTCCACAAAATGTTCAATTTCTATGGCAATGGGTGTCTTCTCGTTGCCGACACCGCTTGCCAAACTGGCAATCCGGCCGATGATGGTACGGTCACCTGTGTTGATGATCACCCCGGTGGCTACACCTGGGGAAGAGAGTTTGTTCTTACGTTCACCAGTGCTTACTGTTATGGTGGCCCTGGATAAGGCAGAATTTACAGTCAAATGCTACAAATAAACAAATGGAGACTTAACTAAATAGTTAAATAAATCAGACTACACCAGGCTACTTACAGTAAATGCATGTACAAGATGTGCTGCTTACTGTACTGTACCTTCTAGACAGGTGGTAGAGAAGAAAGCAATGTTTCTGGTCTCCAGTGGACTCTCGTGAGTACATTCTGGAGTCCTGCTTTGCGGTTCAGACTCCCCTGTCAAGGATGAGTTGTCAACCTGACACACAAAGTAAATCCACAAAAGGTTTTTTTACATGTTCCCATCATATAAACAGGGTACTAAAGGAGGCTCTACATAATGAATTGAACTACATCTGCAATTCTGAAGGTCTGAGCTTGAACTTGCATCATGATATGTTTAACACGGTTGTAACAAGCAGTCTGTCTGTATGTATTGATACAATGTACAGCACACGTGTGGTCTACCTTGCAGGCCTGAGCAGTGATGATGCGAATGTCGGCAGGGACTCTGTCTCCTCCTTTGATCTCCACCAGATCCCCCACCACCAACTGGTTGGCGTTGATCTGGTTTTTCTGGCCATCACGGATCACCGTGGCTTGCTGTTTTTGGAAATTGGGAGCAAAGGTGAAAGAATATTAACACAAGGAAAAACACAGTAGATTGAGGGAAACAAGGAAGTGGAGCGGCCTTATTTTTTTGATTATGCAAAACTTACTTGTGGCACCAAATTCTTGAAGCTGGCAATAATGTTGGTACTTTTGAATTCTTGGTAATAACCAAAGCAACCAGTTACTACAACAACAGCTATTAGGGTGATGGCCAAGTACAGCTGTAATGAGACAGAAGATGTAACAAGAAAAACAATTAGCCAACAATATCTCCTCCCTTTCCTTCTCTCTCTGATCTCTCCTGCATAAAGTAATCCACATAAGCTGTGTATGAAATGGAAATAAAACTCACATTGTCAAAACTCGTGATTTCCCCTTTCCCAAGTTCAATTCCAAAAGCGATGAAACAGATGACAGCTGCGACCCACATCAGACACTGCAGTCCTCCAGCCAGCTGCCTGGCAAACTTCACATATTCTGGAGTCCCTTTAGGAGGCTTCAGTTCATTTGGGCCATCCCTCTCCAAGATCTGACTGGCAAAGGTAGAGGTCAAACCCTGTGGATGAAGAACAGCAAAACAGATGAAAAGAGTGAGTATAGTTGGGGGAAAAAAAAAACTAAACTAAACTGAGCTAGGAAACCGGAAACATGCACGTAGCCAAAACATAAAGGAAATAAATTAACAAAATTAATCTTTCAGGAGAAGACAATTATTAAGCAAATGTCTTGCCTTGTTGATACTGGTGTTGTATCTCATTTCCAGGTCTTCAATTGTAATTTCATGGTCATCCTGCAGGAGGAGACAGAGGACATAACTGATTCAGAACACTATCAAAGGACAGATCAGAGGGATTTAAGGTCATTTATTCAGAGGTTTGGTTGTAACTTGGCAGCTGTAATTGGACAGCAGCTGGAAAAAGTCTGTTTATTTTTTTTTTAAATGTACTGAGGTTACATCTTCTCGCTTCTGTGTAGCCCTGATGCGTCTGTAAATCACAGGTTGGTCTAAACAGTCCATAAATAAATAGATTAATGACTGCACAGGAGTATGTAATGGCTCTCACTACACCTGTAGATTTTTTTTCAAGTAGCTGTCATTACTTACTATATCCATTTCTTTCTTCATGCCCTCCAGCTTCTCCTTCTTCTTCATCTTTTTCTTCTTCTTCTTGTCCATGTCCACATCAACCTCGAACATGTTGTAATCCTCCTGAACAGGCAGAAACGGGAAAATATTTATACGCATATATTTATGCAGCAATCCGTCTGTCTGTCCTGAATACTTGACATTCTTGATGATATGGATACCAAAAGAAAATGTTTTTTTTCTGTCTGTCATCTAATTAGTGATGTGCAGGAATGGATGAACAAGATTGCTCAATTACACAACTATACTAGATGTGAACATGTGACCACTCAAACAGCACATTAAATCCGACTATGTGTACAAATTTGCATAAAAACACATTTGGTTTGTAGTAAATAAGTTAACTATGACACTTCATGTGTCTGAGTATATTATGTCAATGCCGGAGAAAACAAATGCACTGAAATAATAGGATGGGAAAATTTGTAAAACTGACTATTTACTGTAAATGCACAGACACCTTTCCAAAGTGAGCAGTTGGTAACTCAAGTAGGTATTTTTACTATTTACTACTGTTTTAACTAGATAATTAGTAGATGAAATACAGTAGGTTAGTATCTATAAAGGCTACACTGAGGACAGCAATTATTTGGAATTTAACTGCCCGCACTTACTGAGTAATTCACTGACTTTGACTGAACGACCTTTAATGACTGTACATAATTTTTACAATAAAACTATATTATACAATTAAAATGTGCTATATTAACAAAGTCTCATATAAAAGATAATACAAGTAAAAAGGTAACAGGAAGATCTTTTAAGTTGCCTATATTATAGAAGGTTAACGGTTCAGTGACATTTTGTTAAACAGTCACAGCGGATCTTAAAAAATTTCTTCTTTGAAGTCATTCACGACCTCACGTACTGGGAAGCTAAATTAAAGGTAAGAAAAAACACCTTAATGTTAAACCATCTTAACTGTTGAACCTACTTTCATTTTCACAGTAGTGCAACTGTGCAGAACATAACTTTTTAAAAATCTTTATCTGATTAAGTCATTGTTTAGTAAAAAACTTTTCTATATTCTATATAACCAATGATAAACAATGTGCTGGGTCTCCTACCTTTTTAGTCATGGTTGCTGGTGTGATAGGGGACTGCTCTCCTAAATCAATGGAGGTCCAGACCACGCGATCCTTCTTTGCCACTGAAATTTTGGCTGTCAGTTAGGGTCCACGGCCGAACATACACCGTTTCTCACTCACACACACAAACACACACACACACAATGGTCAAAAACGGGACAAATTTTCTGGAACAGCCCTTTATACCAGAAACTCCCCTTTTCATATGCACATGCGTACAAATGCCTGTGGACACACTTATGTTTAAACACGCACTTTTATACGACAGCTTGCGTAAAATGGTACCTCAAGTAGCAACAATGTCACCTCTAGCCAGCCATACTGTACACACAAATGCACCCATATCATAAGTGTTGCTAGTATTTCTCTGGTATCACTTATCTTGCCTGAGTATGTTTTTTTTAATTTCTCCTGATAAATGGATATAGTAAGGAGCAGTGAAGGTTAAAATTGACCAATGTCATTGCTACCAGCCTGCACTACATTGCACTGCAACAGTTTACACCAAATCTTTCAGTGCACAACAGTCTACTATCAGCCACTAAATAATTCTGGAGGTTGAAATAAGTGAAACAGCAGTTTCAATCCAGGGGAAAAAAACTCTCATCTTTACTGCTGCCAAGTATGGGTTGATGGTCAAATGCAGCCATAGAAAAGAAGAGAGAAGAACTCTCACCACCCTTTACATTGCACAGCATGACAGCTGTGCCAGCACTTTAAAGCCAAATAAAGGGAGCCGACATCAGGGAGACCATTGCCTGCAACTGGAATTAATCAGGTGTCAGACCTGCTGCCAGTCCTGGCTCATTAACAGTGCTGTCACTGGTAGCCTCAGACATAGAGGCATGTTAATGGTGTCAGCATCTCCAAAGAGGTTTACTCTAATGACAACACTATGCTTCTGTCTGAAACCACACCCCTGCTGTTTACAGGTTACCCAGCAAACTACCATCGCACTTGATTAATACACTTATACTTCACCTGTCATGTCTGGCTGTGATACCCAGATGTTAAAAAAAGGAACCTCAGATGGTATTTCAGTAAAAAACTGAATTTATTGTGATTTTATAAAGTTGTTTTGATGTTCACATAAGAAGAAACAGTAAACAAGACCATTTGAACCAGGCCCCATAAATTCATGTTTTTGTGTATTTTTTATGCAATAACTGCTGTACATCATAGGATGCAAAACTATGAAAGGCTGTTCTGCATGACTGACAGATGCTGTTTAAAGTAAACAAACATATCTCTGCACTAACTACAAGGAGGCAGTGGGTAAGATGAAATATAAAAAACTGTAAAAAAAGGCATCTGGACAGGAAAGGAACTGAGAAGAAATTAGACTTGCAAAACAGTATATTTTTAGTCTTTTATCTGTTCAAATTTTAATTTACTAATTAACACAACATTAAAGTCTTAATGACTAATTTAGTAACTCTAAAATATCCATTTTTCCACCACCTTCTGCTCTTCTTAATCAGTTACCAATTACTGCCACTGAGTACCTGCATTCACTAATAAACTGTTCATTTATAAACATCACTAATGACCAAATTTTATTAAGATCTGAAAACATGATCAACTTATATTCAGTTTGTCATTGTTTACAGGATTAAAAGGCTTGTCAGTTAATGTGACAAACATTTTCTAATCCTAAATTTTGAATTGTGCTGGCATTTGGGTCACAGAATCTAATGAAATGATAATTCATGACCTGAATGATTGCTTGAGAATATTTTGAAAACAACTGTTCAGTGATATTTAGGGCCAACACTTGCCTGTGCTGTGATAAACCATGCCAGTCATGTGTCAGCAGCCCTGTCTACATTATAACAAGAACCTCAGACATAGGACCATTACACCGGTACATGTTAAAATATAAGGCACACTTCTTCAGATGCAGTTACCAAAAGTGACCTTAAATTGCTACATCATAAAATATGCCTACCAATCTGTAATACAGCTTTTTGTGTCATACCCAATCGCACAGCCTAGTATTAAAAAGATCTCCCTACAACATGGGAACATAAATTCAATTCATTGTCCTGCATAAATGAGTAAAACATGAGCTAAGGTCACCCTGTCTCTTAACATTTCCTGGCCAGAACATGTTGCATGTTGGGTAAATAACAACCAGGTAAGATAAGTTATGTTTAAGAGCGTCATGTACTGTACTACATACTGTAGAGTGACAGTGGCTGTGTAATGAAACTAATGTTATCAGCTCGACCTTATCGGCTCTAATTACACCTTACTAAAGAGACAGGTGAGGAGGGAAAGGATAGAGGGGTTACTGGGGTAACAAAAGAGTGAGAAGAAAAGCTAGGAGTGTACATTATCCAGTGCAAAGTGGATACAGTGTCAATACATTTGTCAGGGCTATGAACAAAACAAAAGAATTGTAAAGAAAAAAGGAAGAGCTTGTTGATTTGCATTATGGGAAATGTAGGAGCCACTATTTCTATATCCTAGCCGATAAAAAGGGATAAAGTGCGACTGCAGACTCCCTTTCTGGATAAGCGGTATAGATAATGGATGGATGGATGGATGGATGGACATTGTGCATAGCCTATTCATCAAATCTTGGCCAAGGTCTTTTAACAATTTAGTCCGGCTATGTGTTATTATATTGGTGTTGAAACGAAATATCACAGGAGGAAAACCAAAGTAGCCTATCTGCTGCGGGTGAGAACACTCAACATTTGACATAATGTTTAAGCTGTAGTTTGCAGTGCTGCTGAATTATATTGACAGGTTTCTAATATTTCTCCGCTACATTTATATAAGTTAGAATGGGAAAATGTTTTTAAATGGGTCAAAGTTAGATGGGACTAGCTTAGTTTAGCAAACCTTTGCAACTGACTCACTGCCAAAACCTAGCTAGAGGGTAAACCTTTAAGTTGTGATAAACAAGGTTACTTGCTCTTTCAAAGAAGACATTCGCCCACAAATGTCATGTTGTTAGCCTGCAGCTTAATATAACAAATACAGAAAATACAAAATATTATTTGGTGACTAATCAGTGGAGTGCAAATTCTTTGGACTGTATTGACCATTTTAACCAATGACAGCTGTGTCCGCGGATCATGTGATACCGTGCCGCAACGTCATTTTTCTGCGACTATCTCTGACATAACTCCAAGTGAACAGCTTTCACCAAACTTGTCGTTAATTATTGGTAAGTCGTGTTGATGCGATGACCCCTGTCTGCGTTCTGTCTTCGCAAATAAAGCTCAGTCTTATGTTAGGAGACTGAATAAAGCGCTGCCGGTTTGCTGCATTTCAGAGTGAATCTTCCTTTTCTTGCCGACAAGGTCAGAATGTAACGTTACAACCCAGGAGTAACGTTAATATCCGGGTTGTAGCTGTCGGATCTGTTAACATTACTTGTACCGTACTAAAGATGTCGTTTCAGTCAAAGCTACAACAGCGGATGTATAGCTGGTCTCAACATAATTAATATTTTTGTCAGTGTGTACCATAGATACTAAGTATCCTCGTGGGTTATACTACCACCGCCACATGCACTACCCCAACGCCCTATATTTGTTACAAATGGCATGACAAGGCAGGTGTATTTATATAGCACATTTTCCTGCACAAAGGCAATTCAGGATACATAATGCACACAGATGGATAAAAGGTTAAAAATGCATACAAAATGGCAAAAGAAAGATTACTTAAGCTTTTGGCAGACATGATGGTGAATATTGACGGCGTGTAATTGTTACTAAATTAGACTGAGAAAATGAAGGTCAGCTCAGCTCTTTTCTGTCATGTTACTTTAACCACTAATCCTTTATTTTTAACCAAACTTCTTCCAGAATTCTCCACTGTCTCTTGAGGTTGGATGTAAGATGGTGAAGCTGACCGCTGAATTGTGAGACAGGCTTCTCCTCTTCTACCTGTGGCCACTGTCTTGTTTCTTAGAGATGATGGCTAGCCGTCTCTTGGGAAGATATGCTCGCCTGCTGTGCAGGGCCTCTTCTCAAGCTCCAGCTGCTGCTGCCCACCTGGCTCCATCTGTGGCTGGGCATGCAAAGGTGCAGAGGGCTCAGGGCACAGCATGGGTCACAGAGATGTCAATGTGTGAGGGAAAGACAGTTACCAAGGAAGACATCTTTTCCACCATGCCTCCACTCACCGAGCTGGATGAGCTAGTGAAAAAAGCAGAAGTGCCAGAGGACATCCTGATGGCCTGGGATGAACATAGAGGAAATGGTAACCAAGCTGCAAATGCCCTGATAAATTGGACTCTCTTGGTGCATAGTATGAAGGGGAAATCTAAGGAACAACTGCCAAAACTTATGATGGATTCAAGGTTACTGAATATGATGACTACCATATCTCAGCAGGTATGGAAGCTAGCTGCACAGTTGGACTGGTACTTTTCAACATGTAAGGTGACTGACATCTTATTCCCTTGTGTTTGATTATTAAAATCAATTACTCATTTATGTGTGTTTTTCTTCCAGGTGTCTTTAGTGTGGAATGGCAAGCTTGTGTCTGTGTTGCGAGCACTCTGGATTATGGGTGTGCCCTCCGACGATTCAGTACTCAGGTCTGTCCAGACAGAGGTCCTGTGGCGAGTCCGTAGGCTAACCTATAAGCAGCTTAGCCACCTGGTGGAATGGGGAGCAGGCAGAAAAAATCAGGAGGATATGGTATTAATGAACGCCGCTTTAAATCAACTGGAACTGCGCTGGACAGAAATCGCTGATGCTAAAACTGTCATTTCACTTGTATCCAGAGGAGCAGACATTCCACCTACCTTTATGGACAGATTAGCGGACAAGGTATTGCAATTTAAAAACATTCATGACCATACTACTTGAGCATGTTAATTTCAACGTTACTATAATATTGACACAATCACTCACAAGTGTGCAGGCTAGAATATATCAAAATCATAAGCTGAAGTGTCATCTTAGGAAAAGCTAAAGGAAAATTAAGAAACTGCTTATAAACAAAACATCAAACTACTCATGAAAAGTTCCTTCTGGAGCATAAATCTAACTTTGAGAGCCCCAGTGAATGCTTGTACAGTTGGTGCTAGACCATAGAAATAACCTTCTCTGTGTGTCTCTTCCAGGCTTTAGAGCTTGCAGAGGGCTTATCAGCAGAAGAGATCTGCAAAATCTGTGTGTCCTTGGCATCTCAGAATCGCAGATCTGTCCCACTGCTCAGAGCTCTGTCCTACTATCTTCTTCAGAAGCCGTCGACAGAGTTCACCACTCCACTGATGATAAATATGGCTTATGCTTATGGTAAAAAAAAAATATATCCTGTAATATGGAGGGCATGAACACACTGAATTAAGCCATGGCAAGTTTAAAGCTACATCAATGAAAGGTTATAGGCCCATAGATGGCTCATGTAACCTCAATCTGCAGGTGCTTTATTTAGTTTAATGTCAATACAAGTAGTTATTGCTTTTGTAATTGCAGTAGCTTTTGTTAGTAACATGTTTTCTCAGTGCAACAACTTAAATGTTATTATCCTGAGTCTTTTTACATGTATAGTTGTAAAAATAGAATTTGTTTAACTTGATTAATGCATTGCCTAGCAAGGCTAGTGGCAAAAAATGTCACGTGTAAAGCTTGATGTGTGGTGCCAATCAGAAGGGCTTCAAGCGCTGTCTGCTTAGTAGCAGCCTGTATAATGTTAACTGTTCATCTTTGTCTTTGTCCTCCTATAGGGAAGCTGAATTTCCAGCATTCTCAGGTATTTCAGCGAATGGCCTCAGAGTTGTTACCCAGAGTCCCTGAGCTCCACCCTGCTGACATCACACGCTTTGCTAAATCTCTAGGCTTCCTCAAATGGCTCCACATCCCTCTCTTTGAGGCCTTTGTTGAGGTTAGTCATACACTTAAGACTCACACACCTAACCCTAATTCAGTTGATGCTGAGAAATATCTACAATCTCAAATTAACTAATCATTTGGATTATTTTCTAGCTCACTGTGTAACTTTCTCTCTGTACATTTTTTCACCAGCACTACACAGCAGAGAGTCAGAAGTACAGTACTCCTCAGCTCTGCAATCTGCTCATGACTTTTGCCAGACTGGGCTTCCAGCCCAATAAAGGAGAAGAATTCTTTAGCAAGGTATTGCACACATTAAAGGCTGTCTGGTGGCTTTACATGATTGTTTCTACTTCCTACCTTGACTGTATTCTCTGTGTGATTCATTTTGTGTAAAGGTTCACTCTGTGCTGGAGGGTTCTCTCTCAGACCTGGAACCCTTCCTGCAGACAGATGTGGTTTGGTCTCTGTGTATACTGCAGCAGGCCAAGCCCCATTACCTCATCCCCCTCACACAACAAAATCACATTACCAAACTATCAGGTAAGACACATAGCCTTGGGTGTTTATCCTACTTCTGTACTTTCCTGTTGATGAATAGTACATTTATAAATATGCAGATACACTCTTTGTATAAGTACAGTTAACCTCATACATACTGGTGCGAGAGAGGATGGTAGACATGATTCAGGCACCCAGTAAAGATGGTCTCTCTCTAAGTGCCTTTATTTACCTGTCTTAAAATAAAAACAACAACATCATTACACCTAAACAGGCTGCAAAACTGATGAATAAGCTTTATTTCAAAAGGCTTGTAGCTTTTTATACATAATAAAATAAAGAATATAGAATATGGTTCTTATGTAATTAGTCAATTTATTTATTAAACAAACACAAATTAATCATCAGCATATTTAATAATTGATTCATAATGTATATTTTGAAGCAAAGATGGCAAACATTGACTGGTTCCAATCTCTGCTTTTTTGTCACATATCACTGTAAAGTGAACATCGGTTTTGCAGTGTTAATGACAAAACAAGCAATTAAAAAAAAGTCAACTTAAAAAAATGAGGTCAGAATTAAATGTTTAGGCAGCTGGGAAGGAAATGGAACAAACTGAATGTAGTAATTAATAGTGGAAACTAATCATCGCAGCTCAAGAAGGACGTGTAGATCCTGTACATACATTGGTAACTGTCTTTCCCTCACACATTGACATCTCTGTGACCCATGGCATGCCCCGAGCCCTCTGTACATTGTTAAATTAAATTAAAAACAACAAATGACAGATTGTAATTTATGAGCATAATGCCCATATTTTTAAAATGTGGGAATTTTACATTTGCATGCACATCATGCTATTCTCACTTGGCCATCAGGCCCACAGTGACTTTATACTTTAAATCATCTTTGTTGAATTAGCCAACACTTTTATCCTGTATCAGCCATCCCCATGTTATCATATGTTATTAGGCCACAGAGGGGGTGAGACTTTGTTTAGGACTGTAGAAGTGATATGACTTGTTTATGTACAGTATGTTGTCTTTAAGACTCTGGGAGCTGACTGTCACAACACCATTCTAGCTCAGTAGATGGCAGTGCAGCACCAATAGATTTCTGGTTAGACACTAATCCTGTTTTTCCCAGATACTGTATGAAGCACAGTGCTGATTACGTTAACTTTCTTGAAGTGCTTTGGGAAAGCACTGAGTTGCCAGCACTTATTATATTGTCTTTTTGTTTACAGAGGGAAGTCCACTTCAGAAGGAGAACTATCAGCTGAAGCTCCTCCACATTGCTGCGACTCTTCACTTAGAGTATCCAGGTTTCTCAGACACGCCATTCCCCCTGAACGCTCTGTCTGAGTCGGCCAGCAGATCCCCCCTCTCTCCCCTGAAGAGCAGTCTAAGAGAGGCATTACAGAGTTTTGTGGGTGGGAAGCCAGAGGTCCTTCGCACTGGGGTTGACACTGTGTATGGATGGACTATTGGTAAGGGGGTTAGGGTAGCTTGTGCACATATTTTCAGATCACATACAGTTACACTGTCATTTCCTTTTATTGCTAGAATTTTTTTACTCTACAAGCAGTATTTTTTCCAGCTGACATGCTCTTCTCTAATCAGATGGTGAGCTGGTATTGGACTATGAAAACAAACCAGTTGACCTGTCAATGCTAAAAGCCCCTCATCTGCCCAGTGGAGGAGGAGACCAGGCTTTACCTGCAGGGGCACGACGGTGAGTCACCGAAGAGTGTCGCATGTTAAAGAATTATTTTTGCTTTTCTTTCAGTGATGCATCAGTTTTTCTTTTTGGCTAGCTGACTGAAGTTTGTGTGCTTCCTGTCGCACTCCCCTCCATCTGTGTTTTAGGCTTGTTTTCTGTGCTTGGGAATTTCCCAACTTTGGCTCAAAGAGTAGAGACCTTCTGGGACGGTTTGTCATGATGAAGCGACATTTCCAGTTCGCAGGCTTTACCATAGTGGAGGTAACGAGATGGGATAACTCAGCTTTGTAGTGCTGTTATGATGATGGTTCAGGTCCTTCAAAGTAAATTTACTTTTGTTAAGAGTGATGAAATAATTTTCTCTGTATAGGGTAAACTGAGCTGTTTGCTCTTCTGATCAGTTTTTTATTAGACACACACTAAAGCCAATTGAAAAAAAGGATTTGTCTGGTGTGATGTGTTTGCTGTGATATTAATATTTCAGTGAATAGAAATTCAGAAGCACAGATGCAGTGCTGCTGCTGTATCAGACAATCCAAGGCCATGCAAAGAATGGATTTAATACTGGTAGGGCTGAGAGTCAGGTGGGTCCTGCTGCAGTCTGTGGTATAAATAGAGCTCCAGCCACAGCTCTGCCTCATCTAGGCCAATCCGAGCTCGCGCTCATCTAGGACAATCTCCTTAGCCAATAGTAGCATCACTTGCCTCTCAGTTTTGCAGTGTTGCAGGATGTGTTAACTGGGCAGCTGCTGTATGTATATAATTGAGACCAAAAACCAGGATTATGTGCCTTTTTTAATGTTTTTGTAAATGTAAGACAATAAAATGATTTTTACAAATATTACTCATTACCTAAGAACACACAGAGCATTGATAATGAATAGATATCTGCTCATTAGCTCTTCAACAAACTGTCCCTTCTTTTTCTCCTCTTTCAGGTGCCGTATTATGATTGGTTGGAGCTGAAGTCAGACTGGCAGAAATTGGCATACCTGAAGGATAAAATGGGCAAGGCTGTGGCTGAGGACATGGCTAAGTGAACCTGGTGAAAAAAAATTGCAGGATCAGCTAAATCAAAGTCTTCCCAACCAAATAGGACCACAAAGAATGCGCATACACACACACACAATTACACTGAGAAGAGAGGAGCACTCCAGAAAAGCTCACTCATTCTTTGTCAAAAAAAAAAAAACATCATGTTTTCATTCTGGTTCCCTTAGCAATATGTGGGGCTTTCCCTGTTTCCATGGTGATGACAAGCAAGAGCTTTGGAGCCAGAGGGCAGGACAGAAATAAACGACAAGTCAGCCATTCAGTAGAAAACTGATATGATCAAGTCTTTTTGTTCGCAGTATGTCAAAACAGATGCACATGGGCCATTTTTAGGATTTTGGTCAAACTGTTGTGCTTAATATCATAATTTCAAAACATCTGAATAACTTAATTATCTCTGTGAATGTGTGGAGTATCTTGGGATGGAATAAATTTGATTCCTGTTTTGCCTTTGGTTGTTTTTTATATTCTCATGAGATTGATTATATGCCTTGTAGGCTTCGGATTCAGAATGTGGGGTTTGTACATTTTACATGCACTCTATTTGGTGCGGTGTTCAGATCATGCTTTAGTTCAAGCTCATTTTTGGCTAGTGATATCAAGTAAGAGGCATTTAAATCACAAATGAATGAAGTTAAACATGTTGAATTTCTTCAAGAGCTGTTCAATTTGAATGGGTATTTTTAAACCTATTGTTGTCTGTGTGTGTAACAGACAGGGTAGCATTCTGAGTTTAACACTTTACTGACCTGCAAGTGTGTACACAACACCACAACAAACCACAATGCTCTGATATCGGAGGCTGTGAAAGTGGCAGAGAGGAAGATCAACAAAGGCAAGCCACGGCAAAGGTGAAAAAAAAAAAGGTTTAAACTGAGCAGGAGACATAAAGTACAGAACAAAGTTTGAGTGAAAGGAAAACAAACATGAAAATGATTAGTAACCATCATATGCTTCAGGAGTACGGTGCTTCCCTCATTCTTCCAGTTACACAGGGATTATTGGATCTATTGACAGAGAGCCCAGTTAGCACTTTTATTATTAAACTCCTGGTTATAGTACAGTGCCTATAAAAAGTATTCACCCCCTTGGATGTTTTACCCTTTTATTGATTTTATAAATCAATCATGGTCAATATAATTTGGCTTTTTTGATAAAAGAATTACAAAAAGTGTCGCTGTGCACAGGACACCCACACCCTGCAAGGATGATGTGATTTGAAAACTTATGAAAACCATTTGTTTTGTCTTTTTTTTTTTAGCTGTGAGTTGCTGTATTTGTGGAGTTCAAATGAATTGCACAGAGCCTATTAGATATTATCCAGTAAAGTGACAGTCACTTCTGCTGAGCTGGCACATGGGAAGTTTTAAGTTGCCATAGAAACTGACATTGCGTATCATTTGGCTCAGTGCTCCAGCCCCCTCCATCACTCCCTATTTCCATCTATTTATCCCTCATACGATATAGATAAAGGTGGAGAAAACAGTAGAGAATAAGGAGGAGTGCTGGAGAGGTGGGACACAGATGCTCTAGCTGCCCTCAGGGGAAATTTCTCTCCGATTCCTCAGGGATACAATCAGTGCAGGAAGCAAAAGGTATAATTAGCTGAATACTTTTAGGTTTCACTCTGCCCTTTTAAATTTTAAGTTTCTCTTTCCATTCCCTTGTTTGTTTTGTCTTCCTTGAATCCATCTCCTCTTTTTGGTTTCTCTCTTTCTCTTGTTTTTGCAGTACTGCTACTTTCCTTCAAAGATTGGGGGCAGCACTGAGGCAGCAGTGGAACGCTTCTGACATCATCTTCCAAGATAGAGTCATTGCTTGGCTGGGGGAAGGGTGAAGGGACGGTGTAGAGAAGATGGATAGGGATACAGGGAGAGGGGAAGGGAAGGAGGAGGAGGAGGGAGGGAACAGGAATTGGGCATGAAGAGAGAATACCGCAGGTACCTCACAGAATCTACACACACCCACACATAGACACGCATGAGGCTCTAAAACACGCCCACAGCAGCAGCATCACCCTGCTGCACCACCAAGAGAGAAAGAGAAAGCAGCGTATACTCCCATCTCTCACTCTCCCCCTCTTCTCTCTGTCGGTCTCATTCTGCCTCATACACAAACACACACATAGACAAACACGTGCTGCAGGGAAGATCTGAGTATTAGGTCGCTGAGCATTCAGGCACCACCTCCCCCCTTTCCTTCTTCTGATTTCTTTCTCACTCCCTCTCCCTGTTTATCTTGTCTGTTCCGGCTGTATGGTTTATTGTTGCGTCAGAGCCGAGGAGAGCCAGCGAGAAGCATGCCCGGGGAGAGCACTCACAAATCTGTTCCCGCTGACAAGCATCCAGAGCAAGGAGCTGAGGAGACTGGGCTCCCTGGAACAGGTAGGATCTCTGGGGATGGGGATGAAAGATTACCTAATTAAGCAAAGGGATACAATTCAAGACACAGAGCAGGGCACAACTGGGAAGAGAGGATACAGATAGTCTGGCGCAAGTAATTAGACTGGGGCAGGAGAGGAGAAAGGGAAGAGTTAAAAGAGTAGAAGATGGGAGATATAACGAGATGTAAGGGCTAGTATAATGGTAAGAGACTGTTAGGTAAACACAGGGCTTTAAACTGCCATGTGGAAAACAGTCCCTTTATAGCTGGGTCATTTCAATGTTGACATGTGAAGCGAGTAAACTATGATTCAGCTGCATGTTAGTCTCCTCACTAAAACGCATATTGTCTCCCCTTCCAGCTCCCAGTTATTATGTGCCTCCACCCAAAAGCTGTCAACTCCCAGTCCACCTCTGTGCACTCCCCATCACTAAATCCTATTCCGGTCTAAATGCACTACCTGACTTCAGAAAGCTCTGTTTACCTGCCCAGCCACCATCCCCACCCTAACCCTGGCCTCCTCATCCTTGTCCCTCCTCCTAATGCCCCATCTTCAGCACCAGTGCCACCCCATCCGCATCCACAGCTCTCCATCAGGTTTGCGAACTGTAAAGGCAGCACAGAGTGGCTCCTCCCTTCTCCCAGCCTCAGCAGAAACATGACACAGCAGCATGGCAGAGCACATTGAGGACTGTATGTCGGACTACAGTAACTGTTTTAAAATCATGTTAGTAATTGCTCGTGTTACTATTTATCTGAAGGTGTGAAGTAATGAAATAAGTAAGCAAGCAAAAATAATGAGAGGAAGAGAATAACAGGAGTAGGAAAGGTTAGGCCAGTGCAGATGCTGTCTCCTTAATTCCTGTCAGGCACTAATAGTCAGAGTGAGAACGTCAAATAAAGAACATCAGACATGCACATACAAATTTTTTTTACAGGTGCTGAACCAACAACAGCTTAAAGGCAAAAAGGAAGAAAAAAGTTTGTGCACTGTATTAAGCTCCCAATAAATAAATTGCAGCAATGTTTTGATCAATACAGAAGCAGATGGTCTTCAAATTAGCCAGAGTGAAAACACTTAAGTGGTGTCTTAGCAGGTGCACATAAAAATGTGCCTTTCGGTATGATGCTTGTTTGATAATACCTGAAGAAGATCTTGTATAGATCAAAACGTTGCTGCTATTGAATTAAATTATTGGGAGCTTAACACAGTGTCTGAATTTTTATCTTACAGAGTGAGAATGTGCTCATTGGAGAAAAATCTGCTGCAATTACTGTGTCTTTGACAGTCACTCTACACAATTTATTGTGTATACTGTTGTAAACACCTTGCAGTTATGATGGTTAACAGCTGATAAAAATGTTCTCTGACTCCTCTCTTCTGGAAGTAGCTTACAGTGGTTTGCTTTTTTCGATATGGTCCTGTTTTAATTTCATCATTGCTCTGATCTTTTCTTAGGCGTGAAATTATTTTAAGCTGTCCTGGCCTGAATCTTGGCAGAAGAGGGGGGAGTGATTATGATTTAAAAGAGGAGGGACAGATGGCAAAAGGCAAAGAAGGATATCAGATTATCGGGGTCTCTCTTTTTCATGGCTCAATCTGAGCAGTAGCCTTCAGCTACTGCTCAGAGGCTCCCCTTGAGGCTGACAGTTTGACAGCGCTGCAGCCTCTGTGACGCAGCTCCAGTCTGCTTAGCATGCTGCGGCCTGCTCCTCATACAGCAACCAGGGTACTCAGTTTTACTGTGTTCCCTGAGATGGGACTCCGAGACTCGGCCATGGTGAAGAAGAGAGACAGACATCCAAAGACTATTTGCAGCACTAGGTCTTATTCTAGTAAATGCAATACACTTGCTTATTTAGCAGCCTAGCAAAACAGTTGTTCCAACATTATCTATTTCTAACATGTGAGTCCAATCAGTAGCACATAAAGAAGGAAGATACATATTTTTAAATGTGTTTAATGAGTAGATTGCCAGATAATGCTTAATTATTGCATTTCTATTTGCCTGTGCACATGGTCATTGAAGCTAGCTGCCTCTTTATTATCCCCTGCAGGAGCAAACAATTACGTTCTCAATACCCATTGTACCCACATTAGAATGTACTGTACATGTAAAAAGAGTGCAGGAGTTAGCTTTTGTGCATGCTTAACAGTGCATCTCTCTGATTAGTGTCAGGTTTTAATCTCTGAGGAATGACTCAGCACACACACAACACAGCCAGAGCTTGTTATAGAAGCAGTGATCAGGCAGGGCTGCTAAGTGCTGATGCTTGCAACTGCCACCACCACAGGCAGGGAATGAGAGCAGTGAGGGAGGAGAAGCAAAGAAGATATATACTATTTGCAGAGAGAAAAAAAGAACATGGAGGCGAGACAAGGAAGCAACGAGTCACAACTAAATGTGAAACAAGAAGTGCCAGCTTTGTACTTGTATGTATGAAGCAGGGCTGAGGAGAGGACGAGATAGGAAAAGGAGAGAAATGCTGGAGTGAGACAAAAGAGCGACTGCAGAACACAGAGTGAATTAGTAAGGGGAGCCTGGGTTCCTGGCAGAGCAAGTGTGTGTATGTGAGTGTAAGGATGTGTGTGTTTGCGGCTGGCACCGCACTGATCCACTTATGTGTCATAATGGCCAATCAGCATGTGGACTGAGGTCACTGTGGCACTGGCCTGGTTAAGACAGCAAATGACGTTTCTGTTCCCTCCAGGTGTGTTATAGAGACAAAGATTACATTACATCCTCTGCGAATATTTCAGAGAATGTATAGTTGTCTGTTATGATAATAAATCTGACACGACTACATCATTTTCAGTGGAAATGAGGAAAAAGAAGAATATAGTCTTTTACTCCATCTTCTCTCTACATTTGCTTTTCCTTTCTTGCTCTCTCCACTCACTCCTGACCCCATTTCTTTCATTCATCCTGTCATTTCATTCCAGTGATTTCCTCATTTCTGATGACAGTTATAAATATGGTATAGAAGGACAACAAGCCAGGGAACACTGTATTTCAGTAGCAGTTCCTTGTACCTCTGATTAATTGTGTGTGTGGACACAGAAAGAGAGACAAAGAAACTCTGAGAAGTAAAGATACTGTAGTGTACATTATGCAGAGAAGCATAGTTTTCCAGTTCTATGTTTTGTGTACAGTCTGGTGGTGGACCACTACAGGAAGGCTAATACTCATTGTTTTCAGTCTTGATGATTGTTTTACGTTACTAAAGCTGACGGATATTTGTTTAATCCACTGACTTGCATTTTGCTGACATTTTTATGTCTCTATTTCAGTTTGTATTTTGGAGAAAAAAGTAAAGGTCAATCAAAGTGAAACAGTAACTTATTGTACATTGAAGGAGGTGTCATGATAATGAAATAATTCAGTCAAGCTTATTCTCTGGTCTTTGTTAAATTCTCATTACAGTTAAAATGTACCATAAATTTACAAAAGTACAAGTACCTGCTCTGTCCCTTTATTTAAACTGGTGTTGTATATAGTTGTTTTTCTGTTTTTCAGACATGACCATACACCCATCAACTGACTCCAGCCCTAGTGACAGTGGCTCCTGCCCTAGTGACAGTGGTTCTAGCCCTTCTCCCAGTACTCCTCAGAAGCTACTCCCAGCAAGCACCTCTCCATTTGGACCAAGACTCTATCATGCAACACCTAGCTCCTCTGGTAATCCAAGACCTCAACCTGAAGGCTCTGACCATCGCAGCAACAACACACACAGATTGTCTGGAAAGTTAGGTGGTCATGGACCATGTGGTCGCTACATCCCAGTCAAGATGGAGAGAATCAAGGTGTGTGTGATCTATGAGCATGTTTTCAACTTTACAGCTACCAGACACATTTCAGTGGTAAACTTATATGATCTTTAATGTGCATGTATAATGTATTATTCCCAGGTTCTCACTGGTTCTGAGGTGGAGAGTGACTATCAAGAACCACAGACTATTGACACAAGAGTGGTGATGGGTCAAGAGACACGGCTCAAAACAACAGAGATACAGAAAAGGCAACTCCCTGTTGAGCCAAGTGGTCAAGCTATCCCTTTGCCAGCTTTCCCAAGCTTTTCAGATCCACAGGCCAAAGTAAATGAGACCCAGCTGGAAACCAGTATAGAGGAAACCCAAGCCCAAAGCCCTCATAAACAGCAGAATTGTCAAAAAGACCCTGTGCAGCCCCCAACCGCACTCCCTGTCCTTTTGCACAACCCCCTGTGTACTTCTTCCTCCTCCCAAGAGCCAGTCACAACCGATGACAAATTGACAGACAACCAGGAAGAGGGTCAAACCCTTCCTCAAGATGAAGTGCCTTCCCTTTCTTTTTCTGAGCTGACTTGTCCAGTTGCTTTGTCCTTCTCTGAGCCAACCTATGTTGTTGACCCACTACGAGTGGGTGTGCCCTCATCTCTCGACCCCGACCTGTACTACACTGCTCCATCCACCCCAATCAAAATGGTTTCCCGCTCTTCATACCTTAAACATCACTCATATCCTGGCTCTCCAGTCTGCCCACTCTCCCCTGGTTCTCCCTCAGACAGTGAAGACCTATGTTCCCCTCTCACATCCCCTTCTGGTTCTTATATTACAGCAGAAGGAGGCAGCTGGGCCTCCTCTTACACATCTTCCACCTCACCTTCAACTTCTCCCAATCTGCTCCTTACAGAAGAAGCACAGGAAGCCCCTGCTTGCTTTGTGGGTTCCTTATCAGAAATTGGAGATGAAGATGGGGAGGAAAAGGGACGAGTAGGTCCAGAACAGGAGGAGGAAATGGCAGGGGACTTCTGTCTATACCGCCCAGAGGATTTTGTCACAAATTCAAGAATAGATATAACAGGAACCATGATCCTTGAAGAGGAAGAGGCTCTAAAAGGGGAAGAGATTAAGATTTCCAGAGAAGGTTGCCATCCATGCTGGGTGACTGAGGATACTTCGCCTCTGAGGAGTAGTAGTAGCCGTAGCAGTGACTCCCAGGAAGATGAAGGAGAGTCTGAAAGCTCACTCTGCCCACTGGAAGAGACAGGTGCAAGGAGAGCAGAGTACTCTAGACCCATGCAGACAGGCCTGAAACTTCAGCTGGAAGCATGCATATCAAAGGAACATTATGAACAGATGGATGACCACCCAGAACTACCTTCCACTGCTTTGACTCCTGACACGGAGAACATGACCATGGCCTCATCTAGCCTTAGCCCTGACTCGCCTCTCACACCCTTGGATGCGTTCTGTCCTGGAGCCTTTGATAGGCTTGGCCTCAGTTCCTTCATGCTCTCCCAGGCAGCCTGTGCTGATATACCAGAGGAGGAAAGGATGATCCCTGCCTCTCTTATCTCCTTCCCCCTCCACACTAGCCTCATCTTTAAGGCTGATTCAATGGAAATCACCCTGTTCCCCACAGAGGAAGACAATGAAATGGGAGAAAACAGCAGAAATGAAGGAGAAGATGTTGATGCATATGCAGCAGGAGAGGAGGAAGCAGATGTTGAAGATGATGATGAAGAGGATGATGATGATTATGATTATGATGATGATGATGATGGTGATGGAAATGCTAATGGCGCTGCTGACGGTGATGATGATGATGACAATAATGAAGATGATGACAATGATGACCATGATGAGGCAGGTGATGAAGCTAAGGTAGAGGTGAAAGTGGTAGAAGAAGAGGAACACGAAGAGCAGGAAGATGATGAGGAAGAGTGTGATAGCAAAGCAGTGGAGGATCCTACAGATGAGGACAGCTCAGCATCCTTCCTTCATTCACTTTCAGAGACATCTATTAATGAGGGGTTGGATGAATCCTTTTGTTTCCATGATGATACAGATGACTCATTAGATTCTGCCTCCTATAATGGGGAGGAAGATGAACGTCTGTACAGCACTGAGAGACATGCACAAGCACCAGAACCCACATCAGTAGGTGCATTTGGTTCAAGTGAAATCCAAGCAGAACCTGAACAGAAGTCTACCACTGGAACAAGTCCAAATGAGCATGCACAAGTGAGCACAGACAAACTAGTGGATCACTCCAAAACTACCTGTGTCTGTGAACCCATTTCTGAAGCAATTGCTGCGCACCCCACAGGCAACAATATACAGCCCAAATCTCTAGATGCACCTAAGACCCCTGAACCCCAATCAGACCCTGATCTAGAATCTGCCAGTGGAGTAGGTCAGACAAAACCTTTGCACACACAAGCGGGCACAAATCACCAGAAACTGCCCAGTACTTCAGAATCAATTTCTTGTCAGCCACAGTCCTCTAGCAACCTGAATGAGAGTGGGACTGAGAGTGAGATGATGGGTATTTCTGGTTCTTCCCATCCTCTTGAGCAGCCTAAAGACAGACCTTATTTTAACCCTTCTACCACATTTGTCTTTTGTGCTCCTCCAGGACCTCCTGCTGAGTTCCACAGCTGCCCTCCCTCTGCCACTTCCACACAGGAGAAAATAGACCTTAACAGTCAAGTTCCTCCGGAAGAACTGGCAGAGGAAATTACCCAAATGAGAGATGTCGATGTAAAACAGTGCAGTGATTATTCGGGGGAAGAAGAACCAGAAAGAGACTCTTTTAAATTGCTCATCAAGCCTCGTCATTATAAATCAGAAAGTCACAAGACTGTTGGAGCAACTAGACTTGCATTATCAAAGTCTTTCTCTAAAACATCTGATGTGCCCCTAGGGGCAGAGGCCATGTGCAGGTCCAGTACTCACAGTGAGTTTGACGTTGAGCTTGACCAGAAGAATGGCAATGCCTCAGCTGAAATGATGAATATGGAAGGTAGAAACACTGATTCTGGTCCCTCTCTGAATTTGCCCTCTGCCACCAATGACTTGAATAAAGGTGTTCTCCTTGTGTCCTGCCCTAAAGACCCTAGTCCCAACCCCAGTAATATCTCTGTCTCTGCCACTCCAGAGGTCATCTCAGAACTTTTTGACAATTTGGCCCTGACCCCTGAACACTCCCCTGGTGACTCTGCCCAGGAGAACCTGAGGGAAAACACCCTGAGTACTGATGAAGGAGTGCTTGGAGCTGTTGGATCTCCACAGTCCCCCTTTGCTATTTCACCCAAAAGGGAAAACTCGGAAACAGACACAAGCAGAGAGATGGGTCCTGGAGCTGGGGTGTGGTGTGATGACAGGATGGGGCTAGGGTTAGGACTAGGATTAGGATCAGAGGATGAGCTTGGTGTCTGGGGAGCAGGAGAGTCCCTGTCCCTGTCTCTGGGGAAGAGGTATGAGTTAGAGGCAGAGAGTCTGCTCATGTGTGACATAGAGGGCACACATACGGCCATGGTTTCCAGCAAGGGTAGTGAAGCATATGAAAATTATGACAATGTTCTGAGTTCTGTTCTGGATGAGGAAGATAACAACAGCCTGTGTGAAACAAGAGACCGGATAGCGGAAGAAGAACTGGTAAAAGAGGGAGCTTCTGAATCCAAATTTGCCTGTTGGAAGTCTCTTGAGGAGATCTCGGAAGCAGGAGCAGGTGAGGATGGAAGCTCCAGATTCTCAGAGGATGATGTCAGTAATCTAAATCCAGACAATAATGGAGGTAACACAGGCACAAAAATACAAGACACTTGGGAGAATTCTAGCAATAACAATGACTCCGCCTTTGACTCATTGGAAGTAGCCATGTGTGGAAATCTGAATGCTCTCTCAGAGAAAGTGAGACCCCAGGGTGTGAGTGTCATTGTTAGAGATTCAGTGTCTAATATTCCACTTGAAGAGATTCCATCTCAGGATTCTGACACATTTCCTGATGAAGAGCGAGTGCCAACAGGCAGATCCACAAACCAAGCATCAGACACAACAATGGAAGGTGTCTTTAGCATCTCAGTACCATTAGTTGAAACTCACATGGACACAACTACAACCAACCAACATTTTGGTTCACCAGATAAAGCAGAGTCAAGATGTCATAGTAGTCCAAAGTGTCAGACAATCACTCCAGAGAGTAATACAGCATTTTCTTTGCTACATGGATCCTTTGGTTCCTTTACTCCTAAATGTAAAGCCAAGGATTCCAGAACAAATAGAGTTTGTCAAGACAAGGTAGAAAATACTGGTTCAACATCTGAACCAGAGATACTGCAGCCTCAGACTGAAGGTCTAAAAAAGGGTGATGTGAATCCTGTGACTGACAGACTTGTTGATGAACCAAAGAATAAAGATGCCTTTAGAGGACAGCAGTGTGTTGTTTGTAACTCAGGGGGAGAAGATGAGGAAGAAAAGGTGGAAAAGAAAGCAAACAAGAGAGGTGAAGAGAAAGATGAGAACAAAAAAGAAACAAAAATCTCTCCTGCACAGAATAACCCAGACCATTTTGCATATCACCCCCATAAGGGGGAATTTTGCACTGATAAACCAATTGCTGCTAAGAAGGGAAGAAGAGGGCAGAACAGGACATCCCAGGCGGGCAGTTCACCTGACTCTAGCCCTGAATCTGTTAATAATCCAAAGAAACCTTCTGTTTCATTGAATACAACAGCAGATAGATTGTCAAAGGGGATTGCAGAGAATCCTAAAACTAAGATAGGCCAAAAGACAAACAGCAAAGCTTCATCACCAGACTGTGAACAGAGGATATGTGGGAAAGATGAAGCTGAATCTGGTTCACATATGCAGGGGGTTAATAATCCTAGTCCTGATGTCAGAAGTCCTAGCCATGGAGCCTGCAATTCAACCACACATACCCCAGACAACCTCAATGTTGTGGAGGCAATGAACCAAGAATTACATTCAAGACAGGAAATGCTTGATAACAGACCACTATCTGGTAGCCAGAGGGGAACCACTGTGGACATTAATGACAATAACGTTGATGTTGGCCACGGTCTGTTTGCCCAAGATACCGTATCGTGCTCAATGGCTCCACTTTCTTCCTCAGCATCTCCTGTTTCCTCCTCTTCCCCTGTACCTTGTGCCTCAATAGAGACAGAGGATGATCTTTCCACACCTGTGCAGGAATCCCAACCTGTCTTCTTAGCCCCGCAACAGGCTTCTCTGTCTGTGTGCCACGCCACCCCTACCCTTTGCTCTACTGCCCCCACAGCACAACAAGCCCCCGATTACCAAATTCCTCCTAACAACAACCTCCTAGAGGTCACTGTTGTCCTTTCAACATCAACTACATCTGCCACAAGTGTCTCGTCACCCTCATTCTCCACAGCCATGCCATTAAGTCTGTCCCAGCCTACCCAGGAATCGTCTTCATCTGGATCAGAGACTCTTGATTCAGCATGTGTTCCAGACCCTATTTCCTGTTCTCCGCCTCAGTCCTGTTCACACTCTCAATCTAATCTCAACATCCAGCCTCACAAACAAATGAAGCAAGGTTGTACATGGAGCACACAAGACAGGAGCAGAGGTGAGTATTATGCCTTATTAGATTGATATCAAAGTACAATACACACCAATATATTTATTCCTTATCCTTTTTGTTACATTCAGTTGTGGCAACAGTGAAATTCAAAAAGAAAAATGGCCTTTATATTCCACATGAGACTTTGTCATTAGTTTTTTTTCTGTTTTTTTACTTTTTTTTTCATTCCCCAGTATATGCCACTGGTCTGGTGATTACATAGTTTGTTAAAACTAAATCAAATATGAGCTTCATAATATGAATATGATCCTTTAATGCATACTCTGTTAGATCCCAGTTTGGCTGAGGAGGAGACGGACAGTAAGGATGATGGTGGACTGTCTCCACGTGGGCACAGATCCCAGCCTAGAGGAGTCGCAGGAGACAGAAATGCATCCATGCAGAAAGAGTTTGGTCCATTAAACCAACAGGAAATACATCATTACTCTGCTCAGCAAATAACCGACAGAGAGTCAGGCTGTCCCATCAACCACAGCCACAAGATTTCTGAGGAGATCGACCTATCCTTCAAAAACAATTGTGAGTTGTTTCTGACTTGCTTTGGGGTCAGAGAAATTCATCCCCTAAATTTCTTATTTTCTCTGTTGTACACTCCTCCCTTCTTTGCTTTGGCCTGTTTCTATCTTTTTCTGTGTAAAACCATCAGATTACTCTATGTTACATTTAGAAGGGTTAGAACATGTAATGATGATGCAGGGCAGAATATCATAATGTGGCTGTGTTTTTCTGACAGATAACATCATAAGAGACTTAATTTCTCTGTATTTTAAAGTTCACAGTTATTATGGATGATCAGTGGTACATTGCATATGTCATACATTGACTAATTCAGTTCTCTGGTGTTGATGAGTTTTTAAATTTTTATAATGAAGGCTCTTCCTTAGTGTACAGTAACCACTAATGAGGTAGACTCAGTAATGACCCTCATTATGATGATTTGTTTCTATGGCAGTTAAGGCTATGATATACTTCACTTACATGTACTTGTGTGTATGCTGAATATGGGCATGTGTAGATTCCATACTGGCTTCCTGTAATGAGTCTGAGAGTGAGGGGTCAGTGCCTGAGTTAGAGGACCCAGAGCCACTGAGACCATTGGCGCCCCAGGTGAGCGTGCTCATGCTGCTCTGTTGGAAATATGGGTAAAAAAGATTATTTAATATCTATAACATGTTTTACTTTATAGCATATTGGGATTTCACTGGGATTATACTGAGAAATAAAATTAGGGTTTTCAAGCTTTTGACATAATGAATTCACAATCTGGTGGAAACTCAAAGAGTGTGTTATGTAGAGATTTTGATGTGATAGGCTAAAAGGAAAGCTATAGAGCATATAAAACATGAAAATACTTACAGGTTGTGTATGGCCTTCTGCATAGAAATAGCCGTGCTATATAACTTTCTTTGTATTCAGGCACTTTCTAGTGTTAACCTGCTTTTACTCTGCCTGCTTTACTTTTTCAGTTGATGAAACAGTAATCTTTAGATATTGGTCTTTTATTTAGCAATAGTGGCTAATACTGGTCATGATATTTGTTTTACATATGAAATGTTGCTGTAGCCAATATAAGCATAAAAATAATAACTTCCTGTGTTTGCTAGAAAAAACAAAACTGTCTGGCAGTGGCGAAATAGCACTAAAAATTTGCTTTGTATAAAGATTAACTGTGTGTGATGTGAGTCACTTTTGGAGATGTTAGCAATGCTGACATATAGCAAAACAGCAAACTGGCAAATAAGCTAAATTAACATATGAACATTTCATTGTTTATTGCAGTAAAGTAGCTGATTTGTGTTTTTTCCTTTAGTCTATCTCCTCTGCAGATGAAGGGCTGAACAGACCAAAACAGAGCCGCAGTGAGAAGAAGGCCCGCAAGGTCAGAAGATAATGAAAACACATGGATAAAGGGTTCAAAGATGATATTATGCAACAGTTCTTTTATTGTTTGTGTAGAACAGTATTAATTTGTATTAATTTGTGTTGGTCTTTATTTCTCACTGTCTCTGTTGTTGTACGTGTATGTAGGCCATGTCTAAACTGGGTCTGAAGCCGGTCCATGGTGTGACCAGAATCACCATTAGGAAGTCCAAGAGTATCTTGTTTGTCATCAGTAGGCCAGATGTATTCAAAAGCCCTGCATCAGACATTTATATTGTATTTGGAGAGGCAAAGGCAAGTCTTCCTTTCTCTGTTTGTTGTTTAAGCTTTAGTGCATTTATTGTATTGTAATCTCTCCTCACCTTTCTTTTAGATTGAGGACCTTTCGCAGCAGGCTCACAAAGCAGCTGCAGAGAAATTCAAGGTACCTGTGGCCTCTTCTCCCCTGGCTCCACCTGTCCCACCCAGCCTCACCATTAAGGAAGAGAGTGAAGAGGAGGAAGAGGAGGTATTGTTTCTGAGCACCTACACATCACACTAATGCCAGCACTTTGCAGAGGTCTTTAAAATCATTTGTTGTTGTTAACTATATCATTTTTATCCCTGTGTCTCTGTCTTTTCCTTCCTTTCTGTACATCAGGTGGATGAGGGAGGTCTTGAGCAGCGAGACATTGAGCTGGTGATGGCTCAGGCCAATGTGTCCCGAGCCAAGGCTGTCCGTGCACTGAAACACAACAAGAATGACATTGTGAATGCTATCATGGTGAGGAGGAGGGAGGGGGAAGGAAAGAGCAGAAGGGGAGAGGGAGGGTGGTGAACACAATAATGAGTCATAGCCAGTGAGTAGGGAGTGCTTGGAGAGGGGGTGGAAGAGATAAGAAAGAGCAGAGGACAAGTGACAAGTAACCGATCAACCTCTACAGTACTGTAGGTTGTCAATGCAGATTTGTGCCCACTAGGTGGCAGCAACAACTCACACTGAGATAAGTGCTAGAGTTGTCAAAGTGACGCAGATAATTTTTTTTCTTGTTGAGGTGGAAAACATTACTTTTGTTTCTTTAAGCTGTGTGACATCTTCTATGGCTCATGTTTTTATTCAATAGAAATAACAACACTGGCACATAGTTTAATGAGGCATATACAGCAATAATACTTTTTAAAAAAATGTTTTCAGTTTCATTTTGCTCATGTGACTTTTTTTTCTCTTCCATCTTTCTTTCCCACTTGCTTATAGGAGCTGACCATGTGAGTGGAGGACATTTTGAATCCTGACCCCCTTCTTCTAGCCTATAAAGCCTAGACGCCACTGACTCTTCTGTATCGCTGCTACTGTATGTTGCATCCCCAATATCTGCTAAATAAAGTCTGTTCCAGTGTGGGCTGTGACTGCACCATGAGACTGATTTTAGTGAAAACACTGCACATAGGTGGTGGTTGGTGTTTTAACATCAGGAGAAGCACATTTCTTAACTTTCTGCAAATTCACAAAGCCTGAATTAAAAATGTTCCTCTTATTCAATATTCTGGGTTTAGACTGGGAATTTACATACAGTACAAAATATAATATTGAAAATAATACAAATCTGACAACTCCCATGCTTTTTTTTATTTATTTATTTTTTTGCCAGTCTCCCACTCTCCTACCAGCTTAGAAATTTTGTTTGGCCTGTTACTGCTAGTGTCCAAAAGCCAAAAGTAAACATTTAGAAAAATCATTACATCCTATCTAAATGTAGAACTTAATATTAAATATTTAAAAGTTATCTTAAAAGGTGAAAACAAAGTGAACATTCAACAAAGACATTGAATCACTCTCAAACCAATCAATAACCATAGTCTAAATTATTGATTTTTGTTGCTGCTACAGGTTAACACCCTAACATTTTCAAATGTTAACGGCTTGTCATGACACACAGTTTATATATAGGCTGGGTGGAATATAGGCACGGCCTAGAGTACAAATTTCAGGGTTTTTTTTTTTTTTTTTTGCTGCATTGTAAGATTACCACTACCTATAACGTAGTTGTGACTTTTTGCAGAGACATTAAAGATATATTTTGTGTTGCTCAATTTTTTTGTAATTTATGCATCACATATTCACTTTTAATACCTTTTAATACCAACTTTTGAAAAATAAGGCAATTAATCTGTTTACAACTGCTTACAGTACATTATCCAAAATGTTTGTTTCCATGGACAAATTATAATTTGCTATCAAGCAGTGTCAGACATTTAAAAAAAAAAAAAAAGTCACTGTGCCATTTAAAAAATGAAACTATTTTTTTTCTGTTTCTCACTCTCTAGTAATGGCACACAATAACAAATGCGTTTCAATCAACTTTATTGTACAAAATCAATTAGAATACAAAACTATCGTGACAGCACAACTCTGCTTTAACAAGTAGAGGCAATAACAAACTCATACAAAGCATGCTGGGTAATCACCTTCCAATAGCCCCCAGTGACTTCACATGTAAATTTTTATTTCCTGTCCTTTCAGCTGAATTAATTCCCATTTTTACACATATACAGGCATACTGCTATGATGTTTTTCAGGGTCAAAATATAAAAGTACTGGCATTAATGAATTAAATACTCTCAAAGTAAATGACCATTAAACGTGAGATTAATCAGTCCAAATGGTCATTGGAAATGTTTTGTTAGCAGTTTCATTTTAGAATTACAAACATGGGACTTCAAGCCAGAGTGCATTTCATCTTTTAAAATCCATACAGGACTGTAGAATGGGTCTCTACAAGGCCAGGAGTGGTGCTCTCCTGAGTATTCTCCATAGCAGGGCAGGCAGTTAACTTATCTCCTGGAAAACAGAATAAATGCCTTTGGGCCCAAGTCAACTCTGTCGAGGATCTCAACTTCTTTAAGAGGTAGTTTTAGCTGGGAGGACGTTGTTTTCAAAGTGTCCCTTGTTGGTGATATTCCCAGCTGGGAAGTATCTGGCCACCACGAAGGAAGAACCATCTGATGCGGTGGCCTTACCAACTCCCAGCTTTTTACTGCTCTTCCACACCATCGCTGTAAAATGGCCTGCATGGTGAATGAAAGGAGAAAGAGGAAGGGCAGGAGAAGTTGGAGTGAGTGAGAAGGAAACAGACTGTTAGGAATGTTCACAGACTTAAGTTCTTCTAAATATTTACACATGCAGGAATCCTAATTCCCCTCTCAGTCTCTAATCTCTCCCTTTGCCATGTACAATTTACTGCCTTCTTTCTCTATCCAGAAGCTTTATACGAGTCAGTGTGAATCACTGTGATGAGCTGCTAGAAGCGATCTGCTTCTTGTGTGATTAAGTTAAACTGACTCATGCACACTGGAGTCGGAGCCTATATGAAACCATCTGGAGGAATTACAGGCGACCAGAAATGACATGTAGACTTCAGAGTGAAACTGGGGACCGTGATTCCCCTCAGTTTCCCCATGGCCGGTCACTGAGTCAGACATTCACACACTGACTGAGGTGTGACATCAGCCTGAGAATAATGGCAATCTTCCCCATGCCTGGGTAAACCTGATGCTGAGACGGAGAAATCTGACAAGTAAACGGAAAATTCAATCTCGTCATTTTGTTCAGTTTGTTGTTATTATAGTGTAGGTTAGGAGATTTGCCACTGCCTGAAATATGAAAAGAAGTGAGACTGAGCGACAGACACTCCCATGTGTGACTCGTGTGAGACGGACAAACCAGTGCCAGAGGAGAATCCAGGACGATTGAAGTGGTACTGGTTCACTTCATCATACCAGCGGTCTGCCACATCTGTCCCTGCATGAGCACAGGACAAAGTGTCATGTCAACATAAAGGACAATCAGATCAGACATGTGTCGTACATATTAATCAGAATGATGGTGATGTAAGGAGACTGCACTCTGGTGCCTCACATCTCTTTAGGACACATTTTCTGAAATGCTCGCCTTTTTGTCACTGTTGCACTGTACGAGATGTTTCATGAAAAACACCATCCTGCACTGACATATTTTTGCTATGACTCATGGTGTCTGATGTCCTAAATACTGTGTGGAGTGGAGGGGGAAATGGATCCCAGCTGTTCACTTTTGGAATGGGAAAGTCAGTACGAGGAATCTCAAAGAATAAATGTCTGTGTCCACTGAGAGATGCATCTTATTACATCTACTGCATTTATGTCCTACAAACATACAAGTACCTAAGGAGGACCAAGAGTTTAAGTTAAAGTGCCTGAGAAAGACACTGAGCATTTACACATAATCATTCTGGTGGTTTACTTAATAAGTGGCCACTGTGTGTACCTGACTGATCATAGGAGGCCCATGCCAAGTTCTCTCCACAGCTCCCTCTACTGGACTCTTCGCTGTGTTTCAGGATCCGTGTGCTGGCCAGACTTTCAGCGTAACTGTGGAGAAAGACAAAACCTTATGGCTGACCGGGGTTTGCATGTTCTCCCTGTGTGGCTTTCCTTTGACTTCTCTGACTTCCTTCCACAGTCCTAAGACATGCAGGTTAGTTTAACTGGTGACTCAAAGATGCCTGTAGCTGTGGATGTGAGTATGTTATCTGTCTATATGCTGCCTGACTGGCTAGGAGTGGGTTTCCTACAGGAAAAGCAGTCCAGATAGATAAATAAGCTGTTTCACTATGAATTCTGCTACATGCTCACTTCTGCACTGGACAAATTACCAGTATGAGTGGGTTATACTTTATAGCTTATGATAATGATAATAATCACCTTTATTTGGCCAAGTATGTTACACACAAGGAATTTGTTTCCAGTACAGAACCGATGGCAGCCATCTGCGGCACCAACTCACACCGATGGCTCTAACCATCGGGGGGGGGTTCAGTGTCTTGCCCAAGGACACTTTGACATGTGGACTGCAGGCACCGAGATTCGAACCTTCAACCTTCCGGTTGGGAGACGACTGCTCTACCCACCGCACCACTGTCACCTCCCTATCACTTTTTCAGATGTGGCTTTCCCGGAAGTCTCTCTTTTAGAAGCTTGCTGCATTTCCACTGAGAGTCCTCCATCCCCACGATAAGTAGCGTGAGAGAGCCTTAACGCTGACGCTCAGTGTGGGCAGAAAAACCAGATCCTCTAAACCTGCTTTTGATACTTGCGTAATATACCGGATTGGTGAAACAGCATTCCCACAGACTTAATAAGGTGTGAAGCTCTGTAGTTCAGTACAATTACAAAGGAGTATATATTAACCCATAGCTCAGGAAACACCCAGCAGAGCTAATGAAGCTTTTTGGATGGGAAAGGATAAACTTCTTCAACTTTTCAATTACAAATCTTTTTTTTTTTTACATATTGTTGGATTATACTCTAAATCTAAATTTTATTTCTATTCTAAATATACATCTTATTCCAAAGACATGACACTGCATATGGGAAACGCATGCCTCAACCCTCCTCCTGGGGTGAAACACTAAAGTTTGGTAAACACTAAAGTTGGTTGACACAGAAAGAGGTAAAAGCACCATTTGTCATGTTCCAGTGACCTGAGCTACACATAACAGGGGCAGATTATCTCCAAACTCAACCATAGACGTTAATAGCATATACAATATTTAACCTTCAGGTGGCATCAAACAAGTCTGAATTTACTCAGCACAATATTTTCTCTTCAATAACATCTGAACTTATTTGGTAATAATGATGTGCAAAGTCTGCAAATGATGTTTCACTCAAACCTCCTTTGAATGAAATGTTAATATGGCTGCAATTAGAGGCAACACATGTTCAACATAACCTGTAATCACAATATAAACAAACCCAGACCATCAATATTGCATTATATTTTGTACTTATTTCATCTGACAAGCAAAGCTGGAACTGTCACTGGTGCCCAGAGCAAACTGACAATGAATGGTTCACTGGTGTGTGTCCTCCCTGCTAATTAGGTTCTAATTTGATCTGTGTGTGCAGTAACACACCGTGCAGCCTCTCTGCTCAACTTGCTGTCCAACTTGAGCGGAGGGGCCTGGTGCTTCTTCCTGTATTCATTATGGCAGCGCAGCAGCTCCTCAGCAAACTGTTTTGATGCTAAGAAACAGACAGGACAGTGTGATGCAGGCAGAGAGAGAGAGAGAGAAATCTGACAAAGGAAACATGGTGATACAACATGAAGACTCGTACACAAGAGCGAAACACAAACTCAAGCTGAAATCCGAGTTTGAGTCGCATCACCTACCGACTGGCTGACCTCAGAGTCAGTGTCAGTAAGTACTAACTCCGTGACAGATGATGAATCCAGAGTAGAGAACGTCATCCACATCATCCCCCCCCCCCCCGCGCCCCTCGGCCACCCCCCCCACGCGGCCTTTTCATAAGTCCTACAATCCCTCCAGTGCTCACAGACAATAGCCACATTGAAACAGTCATACAAACACAATATAAACACTGATGCTGCCAGTAGATACGCGAGATTAATAATGAAAAGCTATAAGTCCTATCACAAAAACAACAAGGCCACGGCTGGCAGGAGGCTTCAACAAACTGATTGATTACTTCTATGTGAAGATGTTCCACAAAATTAAGGAAATGTCTCAATTAAGAATCATGCAAAAACAATTTACGTCTTACTAGAAGCACCATTATAGAGGATGAGAAATCTGTGGAGAAATGAAGAAGTCGTTTTCTGTTATTTCCCAGAGACAGCAAATGTTCACAAACACGCAGCACAGTAAAGAAGCAAGCACAGACACTTACACACACACACACACACACACACACACACACACACACACACACACACACACACACACACACACACATAGTTTCACTGGGGCAAAGCTCTAAATCAGGCCAAATTGATACAATACAGTTAAAATCCTCAGGGTGCAGTTCCCACTTACCTGATTTTCCCATGGTGCTGACACAGGAAGCCTTTCAGTAAGATCGATAACAAGCGAATAAATGCAGCCTCTCGTCCGTCTGTCTTTTTCCACTTTCTCTCTGCCTCTTCCTCTATTGCTCACTCCCTCTCTTCCTTGTATTGCTGTCTAACGCTGACGCTCTGAAACAGCTGCAAACACTTTTTTTTGCAGCCTTACCTTCCACTTTTGCTTCACTTCATGTAACTTCACCTCGCTGTCTCTCTCCTAACCACACACACACTAACCACATGGCCGATGCCCACCTTCATCAGCGCTCTCTCTTTACTACAAATGAAAGCGGGCACCTGCAGCTGCTGATGACATCATCTCTGTGAGACACATGCCCGTATGTATATGGCTTTAGGTGGTTTGTATTCTGTAAGTTGGTGCTCGGACCAAATGTTGTTTCTAGCTGGATCAGTGGCTTTTCTCACAGTGTGCACGCCGTAACGATGCAACGTAGCGTTATAGAGAACATTCCGATAAAAACAATGGACATCATGCTCACTGCTGTTTCTGAACAGGCATATCAGTTTTCAAACCCTCCTTTCACTTTCCTTAACACGTTTTTAAATATAGGGGGCTTCCACATCTGTCTCAGTTTTCATGTAACTTCTGAATTAAGTTCATCCCCAGTGCTTTGTTAATATCCACTCTGGATGAAAAAAGCAACGACTGAACGGTTTGCCTACAGCAGAATCTCCATTTGTCATCCTGCAGAATAACTTTCTATGGGATCGTTCCAAATCTCTTATAAAGGTCTCTGAGGTGGCCGAGGATACATGAGACCAACCTTCGCGGCATTTTTTTTTTTTTTTTTTGCTTCCTCACGGTTTCCTCCCATCTTAAGACACAAGAGAAGGAAACGCCGGTCCTTGTAAAAGCCATGAGATGTACAGTACCCTATGGTATTTCTGTGTTGCGATTTAAAAAAAATAATAAATGATACCAGCTGTAATAAAGTCAGGAATGATGTGCAGCAAAACCTCACAATGGATTTTTACCTCACATTTTACTGCAGCTCCCATTAACGGCTTTTTCAGTTTTGCCAACTAAATCTAAATGGAAAGGTGGTCAAGCCTGCATATTCTTCACTACATTTGTGGTGCACACACGCAATTTTATGAACTGGCCTAGGCAGATCAGAAAATACCCGAAAAGAGTGTCTGACAGATGTTCCAGTGATGCATTCACAAAAACACAGTTTGAAAATTAACAAAGCAATTAACCTACTGTACCGTGACCACTTTCCTTTCTTTCCTGTCACTTTATTCACACTTCACTCACTCACACACACACACACACACACACACACACACACACACACACACACACACAAGTTCTTATGTCCAAGGTCTCAAATGTACCAAATCAACTGATACCGTTTATCTGTTCTTTTGACTCTGTATTTTACATTTGGTCAAAAAAAAGTTGTCACAGTGCTCTGTTTTTAACTGGTTTAAATTTTTGCATTGTTTTTGGTTTAATAAAATAATGCCTGGAGACTGAAACCCCCCCCCCTTTTTTTTATAAGGTCACTTTAATGCTCCAACAGTCATGTTATGAAGACTTGGACAACGCCTGGGGTACTATCAGACTCTCTGCCCACTGGCACCTTCATGTATTTTAAAGTGTAATAAGGTAATATTAAAACATCTTAATCTATGATGACTATATGGAAATACAAGGATATATTGTAGCTGTTATGTCGTCTTAAACAGATGATAAAACAACAGCAACCTAATAAAGATAATATATAGTAACCTTGGCCTTTTCAGCCTTACATTAGTAGTTTTCAGTACACATTTCAGTTACAATTTTTATGAATCGAAATTTTACACAAACTACGCTTATGAAATATCTGATGCTTCATTAACTGTCAACTATTTTGATAATCGTTTACATTTTTATGCCTCTGCACAGCTGCCAGCTTTGGCTGGAATAATAATTAAACATGCTATCAGCCTGTACACTTGGCAATCCAGTTTTCATAGTCATCACTGCTGTCAATCTCATCACCTCATCATGGAAAATAATGACAATAATGAGCTTCCCTCAGCTGATACAGTCCCTTCAAGATCTCATCAACTCAGTCTCAACTCTCAGGACCAAACAGGTTGCTGCAGACATCTATAGCCAGTCTCCTTATCTCTGGTCGGTTATGGTCCCATTTGCATCACCAGGTTGTTTTCTCCAACTTCAGTTTCCTAAGGTTGGGCATCTAAGTTAAAACTAAGAGGGTCTATCATAAGTACAAAAAGTAAAGACTTAATGACATGGACAGAAGTGCATATCTGATGTCTCCAAAGAGATCAACAACTTGTGGTGCAGAGGCATCACCATTGATGAGGGTCTAGTACAGCATGGTCTTCATCTTCTTCACAGCTATACATGACAACTTCTGTGTCACAGCATCCCACGTCAATTTCTCTGCCAGGACAAGAGACAGTTTGTTGGCACACTGAAACTTTTCAACTGTAAAGTACAATGTACCTTTCTCTAATTTATCAAAAATTATAGCCATGCCTTTGATTCATATCAGGGAAATAAGTGGATGGCCCAGCGCTTAAACCAAGAGAGAGAACATACAAAGATCGGCCAGCAACGTTAGACGAACAGATGGCTATGTGTGATGGACAGCCAACCGGTCAGGTTGACCAGAGTCTGCCATTTTAGGTGAACAAGGGACCACGTTTGGCAGCCATGTTGTATGGACAGATAAATATAATTGTCACACTGCTGCCATATTGGACAGACTCAGAAAGAGACAGCTACTAACAGGACAGAGACTGAGTGAGGGGGGTATACAAGCTTAGATTGAAGCAGCCATGGCACAGCACTCATGATGGACAACAAAAGATGTCACAGTACGCTTGTGGTGGTGCAGCAGCCAGGACAAGACCCCTTGAACATACAACAGACTGAAACAGAGAACCAGAGCTAGAGAGAAGGAGAGAGAGGGGGAAGAAAGAGGCACAGTGACCAAATAAAGAAAAGCGACATACAGTTTGTAGATCTATCTAAAAAGGAAAAAATAAATAAAATTAGTCAAGTCAAATCTTAAATGTTTCCATCTCTACAGGCCACATGTCATGGAGCACCAACAACCAATTTACTGTAACAGACAGAGATAAACTTCCTCCTACAGTGTAAAAAATGTAATCAATATACTTACTTTGAAATGTTTTACTCTGTAGTTTCAGCATTCAAAGAATTTAAATTAAATGGAGTGCAGGTGCCACATCAAATGTGATTTTATGGGTTTTATTTAATTCAATCATAATTTTACACAGTCTGTATCAAGGAATGAATTTTAAAGCTCAGCGTAATTCAAATGTCCTGTCTGCAGAGTTTTTGATTCATAATCAAAAGTTGTGGGCTGCTAGGAGGACTCCTGGGGTCACAACGGCCTTAATACAGCCATGTAATTAAGAAATAGAATCAAATATAAAAGAAGTAACCACAACTGTAATATAACAATGTAATAACAACCTAGGTTTAGTCTGTTAATTATGCCAATAATAGGTATTGCCAGTGTGTGTGTGTGTGTGTGTATATGACTCCCCCCCCACATCATCCTTTAGGTGTAATTATTTAATTTGCCACAAGATGGGACTATTAGCAAAGATACTGACCAAGAAGCTGGTTCAACTATTAGTCATACTAAGTGAAACTAATCACATCCTTCCTTTATAATATGAGTGGACATGATGGGAAATCAAGCCACTTGATTCCTCTTTAGCAGATAGTGCTATCTTAACAAAGTGATTTTTTCCTTGCTTTGCAAAGTGATGGGACAAGACATCTGGAAGAAGACATTTACATAGTGAGCTTGAGACAGAGACTTTACAGCCATACGTCTTAACTCACACTGATTGAGATAGCTATGAAGTGTGTGGATTTGTGTGTGAATGTGTGTGTATATGGACACATATGTAGATGTAATAAGAGGAATGATGATGTGATTTATAGAGTCCCCTTTAGAGGGACAGTACAGCCATTGATCCATGCAGGTATGACATAATTTATTTCTTCACATTGGCCTATATATGTTGTACTTATTGCTTGGCTCCCCTCCCTGTCATTTATTTGCTTCTCCTTTCCTCTCCATCACTTTCCCTCTGTCTCTCATCCTGGTCCTCCATCACTCTGATCTGTAATTTTCCACTTTTTTCCTCATCTGAAGTTCTGATGAAAATCTTTCTGCAGATCCCTTATAAAAAAGGAGCACCAAATTCTTTATGGGCCAGATATAATTTTCCATCCCAGTCATGACTGCAGTGGATGTGGATTTATGGCAACAGAAATGTGAAATAACTCTGACTGGGGCTGTAAGTGCACTTAGTTGCATATAATTCCTCTTTAGAGGTCCCATGAGGGAAGTGAAGATATTTTAATAACTTCTTCCATTCACCTCCATCCTCATTAAGAGGCCTACAGTAGTTGAGTGAAAATGTAGAGATCTACTGAGGGGGTGTTGAGAGGATTGATCTTAGCTGAGAAGAAGAGAAGTGAGGGAGCTGCACTTTTTTGAAGGAGTTGTTGGAAGCCCTCTCTCTCTGGAGCTTCTCTCTGGAATGACATCAAGAAGCCTTTTATGATGTCATTAGTGGAACTGTTCCACCGAGGACAAATGACTCTGTAGGTTAAGAGGAGTTAATCACCTGCCAGTCAAAACTCATCAAGCCGCCTCTAAGGATGAGACACTATACAATTGTCATCATATTTATCAAGCCCTCAATTAAGCACATACAAGAAAAGAGACACATACAGAGAGAAGAGAGTGACAGGATTAGCAGAGGGCAAGCTGAGAGGGAAGGAAATAGACAGAGGAAGACAGAGACAGAAAGCACAGCTGGATGACTCCTGTCTGACACTAAGCAGCAGAAATGTAACATCTTAAAAGGCCATCACAGTCAATATAGTTCCTAATGTGCTTAAAGCAATTACTGTGTCCAGAGAGGAGCAGAGTGCATGCTGGATATTAACCTCAGTAACCCACTTTATCTGGTCCATAATTAAATTATCCTCACATCCTCATTCTTATAGAGACATGCACCCACACACACGCTTACGCAAGCATGCATTTCTGCATGTTCACAAGAAGTGTGTACTGAACTGTATCCTGAAGTGACAGGGGAAGAGAGGAGAGCACATACAAATAAAAGAGAAAATAAAAGATTGATGATGGTGTTGGATCTCAGCGCTGGTACCAGTACAAGTATTGTTTGACCTCGCATTGATTTATGTATCATGTTTTCTTATGTTGTCTCTACATGCTGTAGGTTTCTGAAGATAAATGAGCAGCTCTGGATATCTGTGGTGTGTCCTCTCTATAAGAATTTTCTGACAATTTATTTTAAGCTTCTTGTAGTTTTCTACAAGTTCCTCAAAAATATCCAAGTGTAAAGACAGAGAAAGGTTACAGGAAAGGAATATGTAACCTAATCAATTCAGTTATACCCTAGATGGGTATAATTATATTTTCAGTAGTAAGGAATGTTTATTTTCTTTGGGTTAAACTGAGCAGTTACTGGGTTTTAAGGGAATTCCTCTTAAAATTAACAGATGATTATGAACTCAGCAGTTCTCTCAGGATGTTTTCTCTGTTCACTGGCACTAAAGGAAATGAAGACATTTCAAAATTTCTTTGCAATCCTCCTACTATTTCAACATAATTTCCATTTATCCTTTGCTGCACAGAGACACTGTAATCTTGTCTGACATTTGGATCCGCTGCGTGTTTCTTTTTCTCCTTCCTTTCTCATTCTGCATTATGTTTGTTATAATTTAAATACCATAGCCATTTCCAAGTAACATAACTAATCAGCTCTTCAAGCTGATTTTATGCTGTTTAATAATTGTCATACTTTTTTTTTTTTTTTTTGCAGAGACAGAGAGAAATCTTGACATTATTGCTTCTGAAAATAAGCATTATGCATGGCCCCTGAGTGGAGCTTTTTTCAACATCTGGGGCAGCTTTTGTGGTTGGACCTAGCAGTAAGCAGTAATTTTAGATTTTTAGTCTTTTTTGCTGTTGGTATATACAGTTAAGCAATACCTTCTGACCCTGCCGTGGGAATGCTAGCCATCAGATGAATAAGAACTTTGATCATAGCTGTGAATTTAAGTGTGTGTGTGCCTGGAGGAGGGCTCCATTGTTCTGGTGGCAACGATACAGGATGATGGCCTGTCTGGGAAAAGGTGTTAGTTCATCAGCAGACTGCCAACCACACACACACACACGCACACACACACACACACACACACACACACACACACACACACACACACACACACAAAACCCCATCCATAAAGTATGGTACTGACTAATACAAAAATGGGGATATGAAACATAATTTTTGCCAGTGGTCAATGCCGACATGAAACATCCACCAATATGCATGCATATGTATGCAAATAGATACCCTCATCTAAGCCTTGTTATATACACAATGATTTGTTACCCTGTAGTGTTTAAGTTGTCATGATGAACTGAGTATGAGTATTATGAACCACATTTCTGTGCTGAATCAAATCATCTGCTGCAAACACAGCAGAAATGACAGCTTTTACCACCTTACAGCAAATAAGCACTTTCTGAAATACCTAATACTGTGCAGTACAGTTATGTCCTTGAGGTATTTGATAATCACATGTTAATGAATATTTAGTGACTAAAATAGTAACAGCTGAGAAGATCTGCATTTTAAATATGCATCATTGCATAGTTCAGAAAATATCTCAGTATATTAACTGGAAGAGAATTGTAATATTCATCAGTATCTGTATCTGTACTTCACCCTGCAGAGTACAGTAAATTGATTACCTCCTCATGACACTAAAAAGAATCATGTAGATAAAGTGAATGAAAAACATTGCATTAATAGCTTGCTGGTGTCATTTATTCAAGAATTATAATCATATATGAGAAGATGTGATCTTTGGCACCACTATGTCAACTCTCAACAAATATAGAGTTGTCTGTCTGTTACAGAGGGCTCCAAATGATGACTGCAGTCAATGGCATCTGGCTATTGTTGCTTGATTTAATTCATTCTTAAGAACATTTTCTACACAGTATATATGACTCCAGTGCAGTATCTCAGAGTTGTTTGACCTTAGGATGCTGTACAGATGAATACAGAAGAGCTCAACACGTTGTTCATGACGGCATTATGCTGTCTAAATTCATGGCACGGGCAGGATTCAGATGCAACTGTATGTGTACCATGGCTAAATTAAATGATATCAAAATGTGATAGCCACATTAAATGTGTATTTTTAAGGGCAGTAAAGTTACAAAGCACAAAAAGTACATCTGCAAGGATACAAAACAAATATAAAAGAGCAAAAATTAAGCTATTTGCTGTTTGCCTTGAGAGGTGCTTGACAGATAAAGCCACTGGACAGCTCAGTACTACATGCCTGTATTGCTAATATCTATTTTATTTGCTCTCGCTGCATGTTCACTCTATTTCTGCAATCATGGATCATAGAAGGCCATGAAGAACAAACAAAAAATAAATTATTATGAAACAAAAATGCATGACCATATCCTTGGGGAGAAGGGGGAGTAGGGACCATTTGTGTGTTTGTGTGTGTGTGTGTGTGTGTGTGTGTGTGTGAGGCATAAAGAAAAGGACCATTTCTCTCAGAGCCAAAATGAGGTTGGGGAATTGGATAGAACACTTTCGTTCCCCCAAATGAAAGTGGCACATTCGCAGGGCGGACATATGGGGTGTGAAGCAAAGCCATCGGATGATGATGGGGGAAGGGAAATGTTCACAAGCTCAAAGACATGACAAGGAAAAGAAAAGCCAAGCCAAGGGAGAATCAGTCCAAGTGACTGCTGCAGAAACCCTGGTGACACTGTAAACTTTAATGGAGAAACTTCCTGAGTCTCTCCGTTGGGATTAAGTGCTGGTGTTTCAACCATCTAAATAAAAAACCACAACTCAGTGATTCTGTGATACTCTGATGACCCAGACTGCATGTTCTAACGCTGTAGAGCACAATATACAGTGTCCACCGCACCTCACTCCATCACTGCGAAAGTGCTCATACACTTAGGCTCACACATGTGCAGACATACCCACCCAGTCCACACGCACCTATGTGCACACACACACACATTTAGAGATATACACACAAGGAAGACAAGGTGTTAGGCAGTCAGTGTGGAGATAGATGGGGCAGGTAAATAGGGGTGCCAAGGCAGTGTGATGGAATGAGGCAGAGGATAATTCATCCTGTGTTTCCTCTAGCCTCTGTCCCCCCGCTGACAGCATCCTGAAATAGGGCCCACTGTGTCTGTATATATACTATATGTGTGTGTAAGTGTGTGAGAAATAGTGGAATTCTCTTTTGTGTGTTTCCTGCCCGTCTCTGTGTGTGTGTTTCTCCCTCTGTGCATTGTGCATCTCCTCAGTTCTGGGAGCGGGATGAAAGTGGCCCATGTGGAGGGAGATAGAGATAACAGTAGAGAGAGACAGTCCTCGGGGGAAAATGTAAAATCCTTCCTATTTTGTTTTAATGTTCAGATCTGATTTGTACTGGAATCCCGCCGGGCCACTGGTCAGTAAAGTGTTATTAGATCCTGCAGAGCATCTGTCAGTGCAAGTTGGCAATACCTGGGGGTAATCATTTAAACTTTGTTGCTGCTAAAAGGTACAAGAGACAATGTTGTTTTCCACTGGGAAAGGCTTCGGTCATTCACGTTGCATTTTTGTGAGAAAACAAAAGAAAAAACATCCTTAGGTTGTGAGAGAATTTTGCTGTGGTGGTGTTCTCGGCAACTATAAAATATAGATGGTGTCTATGAAATATAGATTTAATACTGCTCAGGGTCATGTTTCACCAACACTCATTAGAAATATAATTTCATAATGAGGCAGTAGAGCAAAATTCACTTTCACCCCCCCTCTTGTTTCTATGTGTTTGAACCAGCGATGACTGTTGTGTTGATATTATGGCAGTATTTCTGTTGGGCAGAAATGACTATGCCCTCATGGGGTGCACTTACGACACATGCTATCACTGTAGCAGAAAAAGGACTTAACAGAGCAGATAGAAGCTGCAAAAAGCACAGAAACTTTCTAGATAAAGTAGCAACAATTAGCTTTAGGCACTGCTTTGGGAATTTTTCTTATATTATTTTTAATTAGCCTTTATTGAACCAGAAAAACCTAACTGAGATTAAACCATTTTTTAGGGGTGTCCTGTTCAGGACAGGAATGAACAACAAATCATTTTGTTCCACATATTTTATACACGTAAATACAGATTTGGGGTGCTTTGTCAAAAGATACAGTAGGTACACTTGGCATGGCAGTAGTTGGTTGTTTGGTGATGGAAATTCTAAAGTGAGTCTGGAGAAAAAAAGAGTGAACACCCAAGTTGCCTTTATGTGTTTTATTTCTTGCACAAAAGATCAGTCAGTCATAGAGAAGGTCATGCAGTCTGACAAAGAGCAGTTTGTGTGGGAAGGGTTTATAGGGACTGATAACGTGCAGGAACATGGCAAACAGCGATTCGTCCTTGGCCCAGGCCAGAGTGTATCTGGATACATACAATGTTTCTACAGCAGCTAAGCAAGTACATACTTTTTGAGCCTGAGAAACAGAAGTACATTGCATGAGAAAAACAAAAGCACATAACTAATTTTACATCACAGTTTATCAAAGTTTTCACAGTCAGCCTTTTGTTTAGTATTTGTCCTATTCAGCCTAAACTGACCTCCAGGCTGCAAAATAGCACTGAGCAAGGGCATCCTATTATCCTTACTTGTTTAGTTCTACCTTCTGCTTTTTTAACTCCTTTTTTCTTTCTTTCATTCTCTGTCTGTCTGCCTTTGTTTCCTATAGACTCTTTTTTTCCCTCTCCCAAGGGATAAAGACCCTCCCGGTCTTTAATTCACTAAAGCCTGTGTGGAGTAATTAGAATTAAAGTATTAGAGTTAAAAAGGAGGATTTGAGTCTGATTATGATAAAGGAAAACCATAATCCAAATACTCCCCCATGGGGCTTATAAAATTTCAGTGCAATCCACTTTTCCAAATGCACAAAGCTAAACAGACCAAACACTATTTGCTATTAACTATTTGAAGCTGAGAATGGGTGTGCATATGCTTGCTTTAGTGTGAACATGTATAGCATTCATAAATGTGTCTGCATTGCGTTGTGTGTGTGTGTGTGGGGGGGGGGATTACGTATACATTACGAGACTATGATCTATCTGCCTTTCTTTTTGCAGTGAAGCTGATTTTTCCTCTCGATTAAAAATGAATGTCCCTGTTCTGATCTGTCACTTTTCCACTTTTCTGCTCCCACTCCTTCCCTCTTCACTGTATCCTCTCTATTTTCTTCAAGGCATCTCTATATATCACCCCCCCAACCCTATCCACCTCACACACACATGCACACCCATACACACCCTTAGACACTCTTCCCTCCTGGCTCTCTCCTCCCATCTCATTCTCTACAACCCCCCCTCTCTTTCTTTCTATTTCATCAAAGGCCTCCTCCCAGGTAACACTCACCCTGATCTCATTAACCGCTGCTAAGCACAGAAGACTTGAAAGAACACAGTGTCTCCAACATGCACACACACACACATGCACATGCACAGCTTGTATAATCCTAATGCACAGAACAGGAGAATCTAAGGCAGGAACCTTCCATACGCCTCATGTATAATTCTTAAACTGAGGAGAATTATAAGGATCTAATGATTTCAGGCTACAGCATGAGAATGGAGAAAGGCCTTTATATTGGCTCTATGTGTGTGTGTGGGGGGGTGGTGGTGGTGGGGTTGGGGGATACATGTGTGTATACCCCCTCACTCAGTCTCTGTCCTGTTAGTAGCTGTATTAACCTGGGGTCTCTCTGCTCTCCCGATCAGTGTAACCCCATTAACTCCCATTAAGTCTGATTACCACCCTCGTGAGGATCGTTACCACTTGCTTTATCTCATATCCTAAACACTGCAGCACTCTGTGGCCGTGTGCTAGGTGCAACACAGCTTTGTCAGTAACTGTGAGTAGTTCTGTGTTTCAATGGAGGTGGGCCCAGATGTGAATGGTGGTTTTTCTCACAGAACGATTGACAGTAATTGAGCAATCCACTGCCTCGGAAAGATGAAAAGGCAGCCCACACTGCTAAGGAAACAGATTTTTGAGGTCTGAAGGGCTGTGTGGAAAAACTACCAGAGAGGGGGGCACCAAAATGACAGCTTGACACAGAGTCAACTATAATTATACATGACTGTCAGAGTGAAATGTTCAGGTGTGTGTGGTCATAGGGATAAATTATATATTCATTACTGTCAAGACTTCTGTTTCAAAGTGGAATTTGATGTTGCAGGGGCTGAGAGGGACTAGGATCTGGAATAAAATAGAGCAAAAACACAGAAAAGGGAATGGATGAAGTGATTAAAGCTGAGAAGGGAGAGCAGATTAGATTAGACATGGAGGAAGTGAAGTTTCCCTCTATAGCTCACTGATGTGTTATATTTCCAGGTGCATGGAAAATGTATGCCAGGCACTGTTGACTTACAGCCAGGAGGTTTGGTAGTTTAATTCAGTATTTTATTCACACATTTTAATTTTAGTTTTCAGTATATCTTTGATAGTTGTAGTTAATATTTTCTTTCTGACCATTTGGAGGTCACAGATGATTCACTGAAACCTGATGATTCATGCACATCTGTAAAAGTGCTGAACGGAGCATGCTGCTTCCAGTTAGTTTAGTTTTAGTTCCTGTTTTAGTGTGTTTGACAAGACAGGTTTCTGTGGAATATAAAAAAGTACCGTTCTTTTAAATTTTCAGGCTGGAGTTTCTAGACCTTTGCAGCAGATATTATGAATTACATACTGGAAATGGAATATATAGAACAAAGGTTGCAAAGCTAATTCAGGCAGACAATTTGAGCCATGCTGCCACACTCACATGTGACACACACTCTACTTGTGACAGTATCCAGCAGGACATTTGTAATAAGGTGGTGTATTTAAGCTGTCAAAAGCCCCGGTTACACTTCTCGTTTGCCAGTGTAACTGCTTTATGGCTCAGTTTGCAGCTAGTGCTGCAACACTCACTGCTGCTCCCATACTTACCAAAAGTGTGTGTGTGTGGACTACAGTATGTCTGTGTGTGGTTTGATGACATTTGATTGACAGTGACAGAAAACAACAAACAAATGTCAGATTCTTATTCAAATGCTGCTGAATTTGTAGTGGTGCAGAGAAGTGTAGAACATTGATTTTCCTAACTGAGCTCCTCCCACGCCAAACAAATGAGGAGCAACACATGCAGACTGTGTCCAAAATCACTCACTACTCACTATGAAGTGTGTTCACCATTTGTAATGGTGCCTGAACGCTGAATGTGTACAAAGTAGTGCCTACTTTCTGTTATGATGCCATGCTCTGCATTTCAAATGATTATTAAGTGTCCAAAATCTGTATTTACAACTCACCACTGAGCAAACCACTGACTTTAAATTATATATATGGAGTAGTGCATAAATGAATGAGGGAGTGATTTCTGTCACCAGCCATGGTAAAGATCACAGCCAGATTTGAACATCTCTGCATCATTTTATATTTAGTTTTTGGAGACAGATTGGACTGTGTCACACATCAGTGTTACCAGAGGAATACAGCTCACTCATTTGCTCAGGTTTTACTGTATAGCCACTGTGATTAGGACTTATATGTGTGCTCCTGTTTTTAGTCACATTGTGGGGACCAAAACCTGTTTACACACTCACAATGTCACTTGGCCTCGTTTTGGGGAGCAGATGCTTGTCCCCACCATGTAAATCAGTGACTTTTACAGTGACAACTTGGTTTAAAATTCAGGTTAGGTTATGGCTAGGGTAAGAGTTAGAGTTAAGCAACTAGTAGGTATGGTTAAGGTTTGAGTTAGTCCCCAGGAAATTAATCCAAGTAATGTACCGCAATCACATAACATTATGACCACTGGCAGGGGAAGTGAATAACATTGACTATTTGTTACAGTGGCACCTGTCAGTGTGTGGGGTATATTAGGCAGCAAGTGAACATTCAGTCCTCAAAGTTGATGTGTCAGAAGTAGGAAAAATGGGTAAGTGTAAGGATCTCAGTGACTTTGACAAGGGTCAGACTGTGATGGTGAGGTGACTGGGTCAGAGCATCTCCCACACTGCTGGTCTTGATGGGTGTTCCTGGTCTGTAGTGGTTAGTACCTACCAATAGTGTCTAAGGAAGGACAAGCAGTGAACTGGAGACTGAGAAATACTATACATTGGTCTCTATGAAGAGAAACATTCAATGACTATATCCCACCTATTGTAGGGTAGTGTAAAAGTACCTACTGTGGTGTCCTGCATGAAATGCTGAATTTAGATGAAAAAAGCAGGTAAAAATGAACTGACTTCTAACAATTTTCACTCCTTTTACATGTCTTTCACTGAATTGTAGACAAATCTATGCTCTTCCTGACAGTATAACCATGGTAGCAAACAAATTGACACAAGATGTGCCGTGAGCCTCAGAGTGACACGAGTGCCGACCAAATGCTACACTGACTCCTATGTACATAGTATTAAACAGGTGGTCATAATGTTATGGCTGATCAATGCAAAGTCCCCATGGGTAATGAAAACCATTGTGTGTGTGTGTCCAAGGAAGAAATAAAATGAGAAGGTGCATGTAAGTGTGTGCATGTGTCTGTGTGGAGTGACGTATGTTACAAGGAGAGATAGGATCTGACCCATTAAGTTTACAGGCAACTCAATGACCATCAGTGCAGTCGGGGTCAGCAAGGAGATTTCATTGTAAATCCCCACAACAATCACAATGATAAACCTGAGAGAGAGCGAGAGAACCAGAGGGAGAGACACTGCTTGTAGCACTTTACTCTGTCCAAAACCAATATAAGTTTCACTAAAAAAATAACATCTGCTGCCAAACAGCCAGCTGGATTTTATTTTCTTCTGTTACTTGTTTAAACACTTACGGAAGAGTATTAGGGCCACTGCATAAATGTTTTTTAAATTCTGACTTTAAACTCAAAATTCTGACTTTAAACTCAGAATTCTGACTTTATTCTCAGAATTCTGAGTTTAAAGTCAGAATTCTGAGATTAAAGTCAGAATTCTGAGAATAAAGTCAGAATTAAAAAAAAAAATTATGCCGTGGCCCTAATACTCTTCCGTACTTACACTCTACAAAAAGAGGCTTTTGAAGAAATAGTTCAGGATTTTTCAAGTTGGTGTTAAAACAAAACTGATGTATCCCTATGTACTGTATGTGAGAATAGGTCTTAGTCGTTTTTGTCAGTTCTCCTACTTTCAACACTGACCTGAATGTTTCCACCTGGAATGTCACTATGCTGCAAAAACTGGGGGACAAACTCCACAACTTTCATTCTGCACAAAAAAGGCTTCAGCTGTCTGACTAAGCTAGTTTGAGTCACTATATTTCATAGTTACAGTCAATTTAAAACAAATTTTCCTCTTTTATTTACCTTGCTGTGGCAGAGGGATACGTTATAGTGGTCGCAGGTAAGTTTTAGTGGTGTTTACTACTAGAGCTGTGCTCAGAGATAAAGTGGAAACGAGATCATACCTTGACAGCTGGATCAGTTTTGTGGTTTGTGATGTTGGGACAAAAGTAAAACCTGCTCCTGTGTTTGAATTATATTTGTGTGAAATTTCAGAGTCACTCCTGTGTTTCTTCTGTTTATTCCTGCCTCAGCTGCAACTTCACATGAAGGGGAACATGGTTTGTGTCTGCATTCATCTGGTGTGTTATGAAAGGAACAAGCAATGGGCAGAAGTGTTGAATTGGTGAAAATGAACATAACGACACCATTTGCAAAGTTGAGAGAGTTACATGTAAGTGGAGCCCATTTCCACAGTAGAAGTGCTGTGAGAGAAATTGCACAGCTGTGCCATCACCAGTCAAGCTAACAACAGCTGACAAGAGGGTAAGTACAAATAAATACATAATGTGGTGTTATTTATCCATGAACCAAACTAAAGATACCTGTGTATAAGATAATGTTCCTCAGTGATGACAGTCAGCAGTTTACCTACAATGTAACATCAACACTGACTCAGCTTTAAGGAAACAAATGTTAGTGTATGTTATTATATCTCATATGGCCATGCAATCATAACCAAGAGAGTGCAATATTGACTATGCTTTTACTTGAGTAAAAAGCTGGTTGCGGATAATAGAACATACACACTGCTATTATAATGTATCCCTATGCCGCAGCATAGCAAGGTACTGTCCAGGGAAATAAAAGAGGGAAATTCATTTTAAATAGACTACAACAACTTTTAATATACCAGCTTGAATTAGCTTAGTGGGACAGTCGACGTTACATTTGAGGCTCAGATGAACTTTGGAGTGAGTTTTTGCAGAGAACAAAAGTTGCATAGTTTGCCCCTCATTTTTTGCAGTGTAGTGATGTTCCAGGTGGACACATTCAGAGTCAGTGTGGACAGAGGGAGAATAGACAATGATCAAGATTTATCCTCATATACATAAGGATACATCAACCTTGTTTTAACACCAACTTGAAAAGTTCCAAAATCTTACACAACCATTCCTTTAAGCCTGCCCCTTGCATATCTCTGCCTTAAAAACAGTTTTTAGGTGTGGCCTTTCTGGCTCTAAAGTCAGAGGCTGCAACCAAAAACATAACCTCAGAAAAGATAACTAATGTGGCTCATAAGAGGATGCCCAGTGCCTGAAAGAAAACAAACAGCAGATGTGTCATGTAAAGGACCTGTACCAAGCATTAGCCTCAGACCAGAATGTTCCTTGCTCTTCTTTTTGCCCTTGTGGCACAGCGGCCACATGTCTTGGTCACCTGTCAGGTCCTACCTTTACCTACCAAACCCTAACCGAACTGTACAACCATTTTCTAACAGGGCCTCAAACACACCCAGCCCTCTCTCTATCATCTCCCTCTTTATTGACATTAAATCACACTGTGCAGCAAATCTCTCCATTGTATATTATTAATAATTGACCATACTTCCCACTGAATAATAGCTACAGTTATTCATGTATCGGGTAACACATTACCTGAGGAGCATCCCGTCTGATAACCCCATCACGGAAGAAATTCACCATCATTTCTTCCCTCCGGCCCCCCAGCTCCCAAGGGCCTAAGTTCTACCGTGGTCACAATAATACATTTATTAGAGGTGCTTTAAAAAGAGCCCAGAACAAATACAGCATACCACATTCAAACCTTGTGAAGTGCGACTCAAAATCAATCATTTTGATTATATAGTGCAGTGATCTAAAAAGCAGGATGTTACTATATCAGTGAGCCTTATTTTATGTACCAGAATTCATTAGCATAAACTTGTGGCTCTAATGCATCCTGTGTTTTGCTTAGACAATCAGATATTGTGCAGTGCAAAGCCAATCATGGTAATGGCCGAGGCCTGGGAACGCTGGACGATCTAATCATCACCCTTGCAGAAGAGTGCTTTTTTCTAGACCTGACATTTGATATGTGATTGCTGCTTCCATTCAGTTTGGTTTTGATCCTTAGAAAACCACCCACGCTTTTCGAGGCTGGATTGTTTGGCATGTAGCTCATGAGTACTTAACCGAAGCTCTTCTGCTCACTGAGGTCAAACTCTGTTCTTCAGTGCCTGGGGTGTTACAGGCTGATCTTTGAGCTTGACTCTCTGTCAGTGAAAATTGATAATATCAAAAACAAACAAACAAAAAAAAAAACCCCACACTGCTGCAATAAACAACCCTGCCCTGCTAGATTTACGTTAAACTTTGACATTTTCCTTATCAGCATGCCTTTTGTTAGTTTTAGTTCTTAGTTACTGATGCAAAAACTCTCGGTTTTCCTTTGTTTATCAAACCTGAACCTCCATCTCCTAAGCACCACCCTTCCTTAGGCTTTGGCTCTGGTGGGAAGAAGAACAAGTGAGTAATTGTTTATCAAACAGCATGTTTATTCTTGTTAAGGTCTCAGGCTAATTACAGCAAAAAAACAAAAACAAAAAAAAAAACAGGTCAGTGACAAATTTGATCACATTATGTTATGTATGTGTGTGTGCACTAGTTAAATACCATTACCTTTGAGTCATGTAGACACACACACACACACAAATATACTGTACACTGGCCATTTAGTGAAGCAGCAAAGGAAGTAATTAGAGTGTAGGACAAGTCGCTGTGTCTGTGGTTCACCTCAGCCCTGAACACCAGAGCTATTCTGGACATCTGGGAAAATAAAAGGGGGTGAACTAAGAGGTCAACTTCAGTCACAAGGCTAATGGCATTAACTACTCATAAGGGCAACACAAAAATGCAGATTAGACTGTAATTGGTGGGTTTACTTGCAAACACCATGAACCAGCAAGTGCCACTACTGACTGCAATATCAGCAACTGATTATAAAGGTTGGTACATTGGCAAATAACCTCCTGCTAATAAAAATTTCACATTTATTTTGCACACATCAAAGTCAAGATGCCCTTGGTCAGGAATGTGAATTTAACAGTCATGTAACAGAGACTGTTCAGGGGAAGAGAAGAGGGGCTTGGGAGCATACCAAAATACAAATAACCTATCTGGACCACATCTAGGTCACAGTAAGCAAACACAACAAAGAGTTCAGTGGTTGTGAGAGGTAAAGTGTCAGCTAATCCCATTTTTGTTGGAACTGTCAGAGTTTTACTGTCTGTGTACATACCTAAACCTGTTATAACGATCTTGCCTTTGAATTGCTAACATTCGATAAGGTACATTTAAAAAAAATCTGTCTCACACTGAGCACTCAGAGAGAGGTCATTAAGGTTTTTTAGTACATCCCTTACTCGTACTGTCAACTGTTGCTTCACTCTGCATGTTTCTTAATGTGTGTTTTAAAAGCAGGGGTTTGGTAATACTAAAAAAGCAGCATTTTTGTATGCTGTAATGAATTAAAGAGTTGTTTCCAGTGTTGTGTAATCTGTCCCAGATGATCCAGTGATTTCCCAGCACAAGTCCATATTTGAAACCTCCCCACAGTATTTTCCATGCCAACACAAACAATTTTTTTTTTTTTACAAAGAACGCCACTCCCTAAAAGTTGTGCCTATCCTGGGACACACATGCCTCTCACATTTTGCCATGGAGTTTCCCAGTTGAGACAGACTTCATCTTGGAACTATCATAAAATGGGAGGGGGCCAGTACAAAAACAAACTCATGACTGAAACATCTGTTAGTCTAAAGAGCAGAGAAGAACAGACACATAGGTTTGAGGGGCAAGCAGATTTGCGAGGACTTTTTCCAGAAGCACCTAAAAGAGCTGTTACTTTGAAGACTATTATTTTGTTACATCTTCCTTGAACCTGGGGACATTATTCAGTCATATTGCAGTACAGCTGCCTAGCACTGACAGAAACCCTGGTGGAGTGTTTTGTTCTTTCACAACCACGGGTGATAGCCTCACTGTTTGTGTCAGTCTTTGGCCGTGTTAGCTGACAGACTGAGCAACATGTCAGAGAAGGTGAAGCCAGAGAGCGTGTCGTTGTATCCTCTGGGTACGGCTGCTGCCCCTGAGCCAGAGCTGCTGTGTATCTTTGGGACGGGGGACTTCGGGCGTTCTCTGGGCCAGCGCCTGCTCCAGACTGGCTACAGGGGGGTGTACGGCAGTCGCAGTCCTCACAGCTGTGGTCCCTTGCCTCAGGGAGCTCAGGTACCACACATTGAGTTATGTCTTCTCAAACAATAGAATTCATCTGTGTTTTCTTGGCCTTTTCTTGATGAATATTATTATTTTCATCAACAGATATTTCAGATATTTTAATGTGAAGTATGTGATGGTCTTAAACCAACAAAAATGACTGTCTTGATAAAAGTCAAAGTGCACAGTTGACTGAGCCAAACAAAGTCACTGATAATGCGTGTGTGCATGTTTGTGTCGTTACATTCTGCAGCATTTTTCATCTTTTGTGCAACATGTGCTTAACCAGTGAATGAGTGTCTCTAAGCATGCTGAGCCATTTATTATTGGGTGTGTTGCCATGTGTAATTGGCATGCACGTCTGTGTTGTGCAGGTGATGAGCCATGCAGCAGCCGCCCAATTGGCCAGTCTGGTCTTTATTTGTATTCACAGAGAAAACTACAGCTTCCTGGAGACACTTGCACCTCACCTCACTGGGAAGGTACCTTGCTATAGTCAGATGCCTTTGTGTAACGTTGCAGTTGGTTAATTACCAAGTTTTCACCAGGTCTCCTAATTTCATTGGTTGGAAGGTGCTGGTGGATGTGAGCAATAACCTCAAAAAGGATCTATACCCAGAGGCTAATGCTGAGTATCTGCAGAGGTAAGAGGGGATTGGGCACAAATTAGATTGACCCATAATATTCTAACATCTCACAGACCATGTGGTATGAATCATCTCCATCTGGTGGAACATGTTTGTTGTCCAGGCTCGTTCCTGGAGCTCATGTGGTGAAATCTTTTAACACCTTGTCTGCCTGGGCCCTGCAGAATGGACCCTCAGATGCAAATAGGCAGGTACTGAATGTGTCTGCTTGTGACTCCCTGTTTCCAAAAAACTTTGTATATTTGTGTATTGTATATCAAATATGTTCACATTTTTTGACACTTGAAAAAATAGAAATAGAATGTTTCTCATTTTGGAATTAAAGAGTTCTGCTTGACCAGTTCTTCTTCCACTGCAGAACTACTGTACAAGCATTTGACATGTCTCTGATGTGGAGTGTCTCTTTTCTTTTAACATTTCAGTCCAAATGCTATTATTGACTTGTTTTGAAGTTTTGATCAAATCCAGTCCAAGTTAAAAAAAAAGCCAAATCAGAGCAGCCAGGCTCATGCCTTTGCTCTGAATGCCATCTCTGATGTGTCCTTGAATCAATTACTTTTACAAGCTCTCTTAGATCTACACTTCATGTCACATTCATTGTTTTCCCTCTCTGCTGTGGCATATGTAGGCTTTTCCATTTTGATCTGCTTGTGCAATCCCAGAGGACAGTAAAATCACACAAGAGCCTTTCATGTGTTTGTGTAGGTGTATGTTTATGCATCGAAGTGTGTTAGTATATTTGGAGCACCATCAGAAACATCACATAATTGTTGACTGAGCATTGTTGTTAGTTTTACCTGCTTTCTCCATCTAAAGTTAATATTTCATTCAGGAAGCCACAACATGTACTTTTATGTTCACATGCATAAGTATAAAATAATGCTTTCAAAATTATGGATGTTTTCGTGCCCCAGGTGTACCTGTGTGGAAACAGTCCTGAGGCGAAGCAAATGGTAGTAGAGGTAGCCACCAAACTGGGCTTCACTGTTCTGGACAGGGGGTCTCTGTATGCAGCCAGAGAGCTGGAGGACTTCCCCCTGCAGCTGTTCCCTGAGTGGAGGCTGCCGCTCCGTGTGGCAGTCGGCCTCTCCGCCTCCTTCTTCTTCTATGTGCTCATTAGAGATGTCATTTACGAATATGTTGAACAAGGGAAGGACACCTCCTTCAGAATCATGGTGTCTCTGGCCAATAAGGTAAAGAGTTAACTGTTAAGTGTCCTGCAAATTAGCATCTGTTCCTCTTTGAAAGGTAGCCTCCAGCTGTGTTCTTTACAGATCATTTCATTTGAATCAGGCACATATGATCATCACAGTCACCTCTTTTGTGTGTTTATTTTTGCATCTTTCAGGTGTTTCCAATTGTGTCACTCATCATGTTGTGTCTGTGTTATGTGCCTGGTCTCATAGCTGCCTTCCTTCAACTCTACAGAGGGACCAAATACAAGTCAGAAATTAAAACATGAATAGATTGATTTACTGATTTAGTGTCTGTGCAGCAACGTACAATGTATTTTAAATACTGTATCACACAAGACAACATATGTCTGTTTAAGGCGTTTTCCTGACTGGCTAGATCGCTGGATGCTGTGCAGGAAACAGCTGGGACTGCTAGCACTAGGCTTTGCCTCTCTGCATGTACTCTACACTCTCATCATCCCCATAAGGTTTGTAACAGGTTCACACAGCCTCATGCTTCATTTAAAAGATCTGCAATGTCCTGTTAAATGTGTCATTAATGTCAACCATAGCAAATAATGATACATATAAACATGAAAGTAATAACTACTGCCAGTTGCCACTTTAGCGGCTACATCTAAAGCTAAAATGTATGCAGTTTATAACAGCCCTGCAATAAACCATCATGAGGGTTGTAAAGTGTAGTTTGTGTTGAAACAGTTTTAGAGAGGTGTTGTTTTAACTTTATGTTATGTGTTTCAGGCATTGTCATTTGTACTGCTGTGAATTGTATTATAATATTCTTAAAATTGATTCTATACTCTGATAAAAAATTGGTTTGCAGGGCTGTTGTGACAGACTGCATTGCCTTAACTAGGCGTACCCAATAACCTGTCAGCTGTGTGCTGTGAACAATAATAGGGTGATTATAAAGCATAATAATAGTTAAACCCCAGAGTTAAGTCGATGCAGCAAAAAATTCTGAAAATTTGCCTTCAATTGTTTAGAAACTCATGGTATAGAAAAGTGTATTGTCATAAAAAATGTGTGATTGCTGACAGCTGAAAAGTTATTAGTGCTTCATAAGCTGTAAAAAAGAAGCAGGTGTAGAAGTAGGCTACAGTATATGAGCTGGAGAGAAAGATAGTCATAAAACACGCTATTCTTTTTATAAGAAAAAATAAAAACCAGCTGGGAAGGTTGGTACTAAGATGTTTTCAATTACTGGAATGATTTTGTTTGGTGGTTGCTAAGATTGTACATGAATGTTCATTCCTAACATCAGAAACAATAGTTTAATGAAAACACTTTATGTAGGGTTGACTTACTTTTTCAGAGCTTTCAGCTGCATCTCGCAGTCATCATGAGCAGATAAAGGCTGCTCAGTTGACATGGAGATAATTCAGCTGTCGCTCGTCCTGAGTCTAGAACAGCAGTAATACGATGGACCAGGATGCTCACTGTGGTTGTCAGTGGACTTTGGACATGATTTGTTAGTTTCTAGGGCATTACTTGGTGGTTGCTGTAGTGTTGCTAGAAAGACAGAGGTGGTTGCTATGGAGATTCAGGATGGTTATAACGGGGCATATTGCAGGGTCAGTACAATGTAACACTGTACAGTATGTGTTTGCAGTTGTAATGCTATTTGTAGTAATAGTAGTACTGGCAGTAATGGCAGCAGTGGGAGTCACAGACAAAGCTGTGCTAGTAGTAGTAGTAGTAATATTAGTAGTACTAATAGCAGCAACTTAGTATAATCAGGATGCAGAGTAGAGGTATTTTTAGAAGCAGTTAAAACTGAGGGTAAAGCTAAGGTCCAGTTGAATTGTGGTTATGTGTTACCAACACATAGCAGAGCTCTTAATTGTAGAGATTAATTACAGCACACAGGAAGACAGTTTAAGCTTTATGTGCCACACAGTCTTTAAAGTGATGGGAAGTAAAAAACGGTGCCCTAAACAAAGTGCAGTTAAACAACCAAACACTGGGAGTTATACTGTTGGCTAATGCTAAACCACAGGTGAATAACACAATAATTTAGTAACATACAATGTGTTCTGGTAACTAAATGTGTAGTAGGTGTACAGTATCTTAATTCTTCTGATGATTTGTTTCTAAATAGTCATTTTTGTCCCCAGATATTATGTGAGATACAGGCTTGCTGCAATCACCATCTCACAGGTAAGACAGCTACACAGCTAGAAAATATGTAGGCTTTATATGTCCAAAGCTTTGTGTTTTTAATATGCTATCAAAAACGTATTTGAATTTAAATAAGAGTCATCTTTTCCCATCAGTGCAGACACTCCTAATTAACATCTCTCTCTTTTGTTGACTATAAGATACAGAAGAATCAAACAGACGAGTTTGTCACCGGCATGGCCTGGCGTACTGACTCTTACTACTCTATGGGAATTTTGGGATTTGCCCTGTATCTCGTGGTGGGAATAACCTCTCTCCCCTCTGTCAGCAATGCTCTCAGCTGGAGAGAGTTCAGCTTCATACAGGTGGATACTGTGTGTCTTTAGATATGTGGGTATTTGGATATGTGAGCTTTAGTGTGTCCTCATATTCACAGTGACACGTTATGAACACAGAACTTTGTGGTGAAACACTGGTGGCCACAACTGGAGATTGCTGAATCTTTTTTAAATAACAGTTCCTAGTAGTGCCGGGCATACGGCCTTATGAACAATCTGGCCAACAAATTTTCACTTTTACAGATGTCAGTGTTTGTGCCTATGTATGTTTTGGGGGAATTTTTATGTTGCAAATTGTGTAGCTGTTGTATTTTAGTAGTATTTTTCCTAAAAACCTAAAATGACAGATTCATTTGTACTCTAATCCCATCTTTACTCTTGATCAGCTCACAAATTAGGAATGGATCACTTCGATTTGCACTCAGATGAAAAAAGTGAGGGCATGACGCTATTTGGTGCCAAAAGATTTGACACTCTTAGGAAGGAAGCTGAATGGCAGACAAGCACATTTTAGAGCTATTCCTATGATGTTTCATGAGCCAGCTTCTGACAGAATGAAAGCAAACAAGCTCACTGGGAATTTAATTTGGGAAAACTGATTATCTCACCTCTTGACCGTGGCCTTGAAAAGCTGCAAATGACAGCCAGATTGATGATTCAGTTAAATGAGAAATACATGCATACAATATTAAACAGGCTCAATTAGTATCCACTTCTAATATGCCCACTGGAAATATTTTAAAGTGTCCTGAAATTTTCTGTGTACTTTGACTATTGCCCCTGTTTATGCTTTAGCCTGCTGAGGTTCAATTAGTTTTAAAATTTAGAGGCTGCTGGACCTTAAGGAATGTAGATACTGGCAGAAAAACTCTGTTACAATCTTCACATCATGTCCATTAGCCAAGATTTAAACTATGACTGATGAGGACAACTATGTACTTCTACACAAATGGAACAAGGCTGTTTGGACCAGATAGCAGTTTAACTTCCTGTTGGAAGGAATCTGTTGAGCATGTGTTAGTGGTATTCCTGTCTTTCCCTTGCTAAGTGGTTCACTATGAGTATTTACTCGGGCAGACACACATATTTACCTTTATCCCACTTTGACCAATTGACAAAGAAATCGGATTCACTCCAGGCAACAAAGGCATTCATAAATGTAACTGGGTCATGTCAAGCTCACGTTCTCATTCGTGCCCCTCTGCTTTTGCTCTAGCCTGAATTAGAGCAGTGTTTTAAATGTTAAGTTATTCATCAAATGTAATTTGGTGGGCACAGTCTTTAGGTTTGGTTCATGTGTGTGGAGTGGATCTGTGTGCATGCATGTGAATGCGTGTTCTCTATCTACTATAGTTGAATTACCATGCACATCTGTGCACACAGAGAAGATGAGTGTGTTGGAGTTTGTGCACATGTAGGCCAAACCTTGTCTCTGTAAAGGTCAATCTAGCACATTTTGGCTTACTGAGCCTGGTACACAGCAATTTTGTATTCAATGGATGTGTAACTCAGCGAGTGTAAAGTCTCTAAACTCATTTTTTTCCCTCTTTTGCAGTCCAAGCTGGGCTACCTGACATTATTCTTCTGTACCTTTCACACCTACCTGTATGGCTGGAACAAGTTCCTTAATCACAGTAGCTACAAATGGTACACTCCTCCGCCCTACATGCTGGCGCTGGTGTTGCCCTCTGTGGTGCTGGTGTTCAAGCTGCTGGTCCTCCTGCCCTGCGTGGACCGCAGGCTCACACGTATTCGACAAGGCTGGGAGAAGGATGGTCCACATGATGACAGCAAGAAATCACTGCTAGAATAGAGCTATCATAATTACAGACACAAAATAACAGTTTAAGCACAGAAAACACCGGTACAAAGACACAACACTGACTTGCTTTCCAAGAGCTCTAACCCCAGCTCACTGTTTTGGATGTCATTGATTCAAGACTATACATTTACATCTATTACTCTGTTCTCTATTGTTAACAAAGTCAGTGGAGAAAACAGTCTCTCTTTACATAATCAAACTGGATTTGCTCCATTTATAAGCATGATATTGCACTGAGTAGGTTTTCATCAGCTATAGAAATACCTACACAGAAAGACACAGACACACATTAAGGAAACTATACCGTATTTCAAGTAGTTTTCAACTTTGTGTCTTTTTCTCCTCTAGTTCTATAATCACACTATCATCATGTACATTCAGTATTATTACAGATTTCAGCTCAAGGTCAGATGACTTTGTTTCCATTTAACATCAGCAGCAACAGTGTAACCAATTCTGAGTTATATGTCTCAGGATTTTTGGTCAACCTTCAACTTCAGTATATGGTGAATTATGTTTATTAGACTTACTTTGTCTCTTTTGGTGTAAATTTTTCTTTTTTCTTTTTGCTCTTCCTTGTTAATGTTCCTCTTGTCATGCTCTCACTCTTTGTCCTGTCTCCTTCTCATGTTTTCCAAGTTATTTTGGATCCAGCCCCTCGTCTGTGTTACTCATCTGTTTCTCATTTTTGTAACCACTCAGCCAGCTTAGAAGCCAGGCAGCCAGCATTACCTTCCTGCCAGAGTGTCCATGCAGAAGCGTCTACTTTTAATCATCTGCATACATTCCTACTTTTCAGATTGGTTGTTAACTCTCTTTGGTCTTCTACCATGCTAGCTCCTAGTTTTGGACTGTTGGACTCACCAGTTTAGACCAGGGTGTGAATTACACTGTGCATTTTGGGTGACTTCTTTCAACCGACAGGGGGTTGGGGTAAATGGGTGTGGGGGAATGGGACAGAGAGGCTGCTGAGCTCAGGAGGTGATCTCCAATCGATTTGACACCACATTCACATACAATAATAACACGTGAACACAGCTCATGAGACATGATAACTAAAAAATATGCAGCAGATGTCCCAGTCAGACATTCTATAGGAATTATTACCAGCAGGTAGAGTCACTCACAGTGTGTGTGCTGCTGTCCCTCATTATTCAGTTATAATTATCTCTAACAATTAAGTTTCACTAAGACATACCTTTGTATTATCACAGGGATACACACTGACAAAAGCAGTTGTAGGCATAGATAAAGTAGATGGTGCATTATTAACAGGATGTGTGCTCCCACGAACCACAGTTTCTGGCAGATGATTAATTGCACAACATCATAAAGTAAGTGATCACAATATATACTTTTATGTATTATTTTAAAAAGAATAAACATTAAATTTACATGCAAACAAACTGAATTGTGTAGATAAGTAGAAAATAACTAGGCACATTACAGAGACCCCTCAGAAATTTTATTTTGAGATTTTTGTACGTTGGTTTAGACGCTTGTGTCATGTTTCTTCTGGTCCATTTCCTTACCCCTTGCTAATTTATTTGGATAAACCTCTGCTTGGACATTTATTTGTTTTCAGGACATATTCTGTTGTCTGTTCCCTACCTGAACTATTTGGTTCAGTTACAAACTGTATTTGCCTCTGAACCAGCCATTACTCTTGCCTGTGTTCCTGTCTGCCTGCATCATGACCGGCCACTATTACTTACCTGTCTTCTTATTTTCCTGCCTCAGAGCCTACACTTACACTTACTCATGCCCACCATTTTATTCACTTATCTGACCTGTTTATATTCGGTACTATGTGTATCACTATTAAAATCCTGTTTACAAACACCCAGCCGTTGTATCTGCATGTGGGTCCAGAATAATTTAGTAAATGTGACACCTACATATATTTTTCTTATGAGTGTAAAAAGTGTGTGATAAGAGTGTGAAAAGCTCTTAAAAATAAATTTCAGTGAGACTGAAAAGCATTATCTGGTGCTCCTTTCTCCCTTCTATATACATATATATA
>NW_018128007.1:3569702-3571100 GCF_001952655.1 Monopterus albus | reverse complement strand
TCAAAGTCGTGAGTGCATTTACGAACAAGGTATAGTATAAGGCTGATACCATTTTAGAGACATTTAAATGTAGATATAACCACAAACATATTCTTTAAAAAGTGGGAATATTCCATCTTTTTTTATCATTAATTGAAAGCATTTGTTCATCTTCATTTCAGCACTAAGCTACAAACAACAGTAGCACGTAGGTCTACTTCACTTCAGCTTTAGGGAGGATGTCATAAGTGTGTTGAAAGCCTGCAGTTATTTCAACATGCGCACTAAGTGTAAATTCTGTAAATTTCATAGGAAACATTTTGGCCTGGAAAATCATATTCCTAGAATAAAAAGTAGACAAATGAAGGAAACGCCCGGGCAGAAATGGGGAAGGAGTGAGTGTATAAAACTCAGTCCTTTTTACTGCCATGCAAAAAATCCTGCCCCTGGTTTCAAGGTAAGATCTACACATAAACTGCAAAATGTAGGATTTTAAAGTAATTCTTGGCACACACGACGGTGTTAGTAACTCAACATGTGTCTGAATCCAAAAGTGTTCCATGGTGTTTATTTTATTTTATTTTTTTAATTTTAAGATGAGGTTTTTGCTTGTGCTGGTGATGCTGGCAACATGTGCTGCAAGTCCTCAAGGTAAAACATATATTCTTCATTCAACAGAAGGAAAGCCAAAATGTAATGTCACAGTATAGTGGCATGCCAGACTGTTTATAGGAATTTGTCACCTTCTTAAAATTAACTTACCTGCCATGCAACACCACTTTTTAAAATGTATTTTTAAAAAATGTTTTATAAGTGTGAAAGAAAGAGATTTGCAATAACCGCTGACTTTTATTTGGGCAAAATATGTCAGATGCATTACTCTAAATTACCAATATATCTTCAGTTACAAATGAAAATGATATGGTAATTTTTCCTCCTGTTTTTTCAGATTTTTTTTTTTAATGTTTTATAAGTGTGAAAGAATGGGATTTGCAATAACAGCTGACTTTTATTTGGGCAAAATATGTCAGATGCATTACTCTAAATGACCAATATATCTTCAGTTACAAATGAAAATGATATGGTAATTTTTTCTCCTGTTTTTTCAGATCTGTCACGTAAAATGTTCACCTTCCCACAACAAACCATCAGAGCTTACGTGAGGCTGAACCCAACAAAACAGGATTTCAGCTTCGTAACTGTCTGTCACAGGTAACACCGACTGTCCAAAATGTACTAAAAACACACTGTCCTTTACTGTGAAAAGTATAAGGCATGATAATGTCTTCCTAACACCTACAGGTCATTTACAGACCTCAAAAGAAGCCATGTGCTCTTCTCTTTGGCCACACCCTCTCATGACAATGACTTCATGATTATCTGGGAAAATACAAACAAGGAGATACAGCCTCATATCAG
>NW_018128007.1:3524870-3546633 GCF_001952655.1 Monopterus albus | reverse complement strand
TGTCTGTGTTTTCTGACCAATAGTGATGAAAAGTTCGGATCATTTTACTGATTGGAATCTCGTTCACCAAAATGATTGAATCTTTTTTTGAGTCATTTCGTTCACTTCAGCAGAATGTAATTAAAATGTTACATGTTAATTCCCCATATACTTATGTACATATTGATCATGTTTTGAATAAGAAAGAAGTGTAATGCAGCCAAGGTCATATAAATAATATTGTACTTGTGTCTTGAGGCTATGCAGTCTGTCACTTCATCACCTCACTTCCGGATATTTTGGGTCAATTTTGTTTGATCTTTTGTCAGGTAACATCCTAAGCTAAGCTATGCCGTGCTATCTTCTGTATAGTATACAGAAAGATTTTCCCTGATGAAGTTTAAAGCATTAACCAACTCTTTATTAAAACATTCAGTGTTATGGAACCATATTGACAGATATTTATAAAATTATAGTCTGTAGGAAATAAGCTATTTTATAATAAAAATAAATGTATCATGTAACAGTAAGAGTAAAAACAACTGTAAGGACCGTTGAAAATTTACTAATTTCTGTATCCAACAAAGCGGTCATGTCACATCACAAAAACGAACGACTCGAAATCGAGGACTTGAAAGGTTTACTAATCTTATGTGATGTTGCGCATGCGCAATCAACACAAACTGAACGAATCACTCCCCGAGATGACCCGATGTTCTCAAGTCATGGGAAAGACTCTTTCAAAATGAACGAATTTTTCCAGAATGACACATCACTAAAATCCACATCTATTCTTTAGTTTACTGCAGGGAAAGTTTTGTTTTTTAAGAGGGTTGACTTGTGTCTGTGGCAATAATGTGGTTGTGAAATACCAAAAACAAATGCAGAACTAGCTTGGATATGTTAGCAAAACCACATTCAACAGCATGTTACATGCAATTGACAGAGAAATTGCCATTCAGCAGTTTGAGTGTACTATTGATGATGATCACCAACATTACTTCCTGACCTGTTTTCATCTTGTAGTCTTTCGCACTATGAAAATCATTATCTATGAAGAGATTAATGAGAGCAATTAATCAAATGAACATATGTCATGTGAGTCACTTTGTCGCGATCATGTCACAGAGAATTTTTGCTTTGCATCTATTTTCCAAGACATTTACCCCACCCTAACACATTGTCTCCTCTTTGCCCACAACACATTTTCTGTATGGTTCAGCCGTACTGCCCAGATATTTTATCAGACTGAAACTAAACGGTGGTAATGTAGCTCCATGTGTGCTGCATGTATAACATATTAGCCATGACATCTTTGTTTGGCAATAATATGAGAAACTCAGATCTGTCTACTCACTATGAAGTACTGGTTGAAAACTGAGAAATTCAGCTTCATCCTAGTTTTGATATTCATATGAACTGATGTGATCTGGGCCTGGTAACTTTTAGATACTGAACAAAACATCCTCATTCACTGGGACAGCACTGCTTTGTAGTTACTTCCATATATGTGAATGGACCTATACTTAGAAAATTGGCCGGGGACTTTAGTTTCTCCATGTTTCATCACTTCTCACAGCTCTTTGATAATAAAAAAAAATCACACATGTGCCCATGTGGACTTTTGATTGTTCATGAGAATTATGCTTTGCTGCGAGATGCTGCCAGTTATAGCACTGAGTGAATAAATGATCAGTTTTGTTCTTAGATATTCTGTGTATCTCTTATGTTTGTCTTTGACTTTACAGTGTAGAAAAAAATAAAAAATTTATGAAGACATTTACTTAGTCGATTTGTAGCCTTACGTTAAGCAAGACGTATTGTAGTCAGTTATGAGGGATCAAGTTCAAGGTGTAAAGACAAGGGCAAAGCTGTTCTCTCATAACATCACACTCCCACATGGCATTATGAGTGTTAAGGCAAGTCATTCTGTGCTGTCAGATACTGCCAGACTCTCAATCAGTAAAACTACTAATTGTCTCCGGTAATTGAAAAAGCCATGTTTCTCGTACGTGTTCATGCACTAAAAGTTACCCTTTTGTCTAAGATTTGTGCCAGTGCTTAAACTTCCAGCAATAAAAACCTGGAAGGTCATGTTAAAATGCTGACTCATACAAACGTAAATAAAAACTAAATACAATGAATTGCAAATCCTTTTTGACCCATATTTAATTGAATACACCAGAAAAACAATGTTACAAAAAATAATGTTCAAACTGATAAACTTTATTGTTTTTTGCAAATATTCACTCATTTTGAATTTGAAACCTGCAACATGTTCCAAAAGAGCTGGGACAGGGGGATTTTTACCTTTATTACTTATTTATCACCTTTCCTTTTAACAACACTTGATAAGTGTTTGGGAACTGAGGACACTAATTGTTGAAGCTTTGGAGGTGGAATTCTTTCCCATTCTTGCTTGATGTACAACTTCAGTTGCTCCACACTCCGGGGTCGGCGTTCTCATATTTTGTGCTTCATAATGCACCACACATTTTCAATGGGAGACAGGTCTGGACTGCAGGCAGGCCAGTCTAGTACCAGCACTATGCTGTTGTAACACGGGCAGAATGTGGCTTGGCGTTGTCTTGCTGAAATAAGCAGGGACGTCCCTGAAAAGACGTCGCTTAGATGGCAGTGTATTTTGCTCCAAAACCTGTATGTACTTTTCAGCATTAATGGTGCCTTCACAGATGTGCAGGTTACCCATGGGCACTAACACACCCCCATACCATCACAGATGCTGGCTTTTGAACTTTGTGCTGATAACAATCTGGACGGTCCTTTTCCTTTTAGCCTGGAGGACACGACGCCCATGATTTCCAAAAACTATTTGAAATGTGGACTCATCAGATCACAGCACACTTTGCAATTTTGCATCAGTCCATCTCAGATGAGCTCGGGCCCAGAGAAGCCGGTGGCGTTTCTGGATGTTGTTGATGTATGGCTTTCACTTTGCATGGTAGAGTTTTAACTTGCACTTGTAGATGTTGTGACAAACTGTTTTAGCTGACAGTGGTATTCTCAAGTGTTCCTGAGCCCGTGTGGTCATATCCTTCACAGAATGATGTCTGTTTTTAATGCAGTGCCGCCTGAGGGATCGAATGTCATGGGCATTCAGTGTTGGTTTACGGCCTTGTCATTTACGTGCAGAGCTTTCTCCGGATTCTCTGAATCTTTTGATGAAATTATGGACTGTAGATGATCAAATATCTAAATTTCTTGCAATTGTGCGTTGAGAAACAAGTGCAACACCACCCCTTACTCTTCTGTCAAAGACTTGTAAAAATAGCACACCCTTTGGTACTGATGATGTTGTGGGCTGTTTGAAAACCAGCATGGATTTCCACAAAAAATTTGACTGCACAAAAGCAATTTTGGAAGTAACAGTCCTCACCATAAACATCCCTCTTTTGTCAAGCAGTTTAACATTACATGCAACATGGGAGCTAAAAAGAGTTAAGCTAGCAGGTTACGGATGTCATCCAGAGCACATGAGTCTCTCCATGCATGGTATACATGTATGGAACAAAAACCAGTTGCCTTTAACTGCCAAAAGTAGAGTTGTTTCTGTAACACCAGTAATTTACTGTAGCATCTACTTTGAATAAAGTGGATATGTACAGTACTTGTATCATTACATACTAAATCATGGCAAGCCATCCTACAGTTGTTGAGATATTTCAGACTGGACCAAAGTGAAGGACGGACCAACTGACTCCTTTGGCCCTTATTCTGACATCAAACCTTTAATAAAATTCAGTACATCAGTGGAAGGCAGGGGTGCTCTGGAAATGTTGGGCCCCCTGACAGTAGCTCAACTTGCTGTTAACCAAATCATTTCTTATAATGCTTGGCTTTTTTCAGAAACCTGATGCTGCTTTCAGCCCTGCTGTGGTGCCCTTGCTTGTAGGTACATTGCATCTGTTAGTATGTGAGAAAATGCTTTGATGCTTCACTTCAGCCTTATGAGTTGAGCCCATGAAGACACTGGCACAGCTTGAAGTCTTGCTTCAGTGTGCACGAATGGCCGCTGACTCTGTAAAACTGTACAACTCCAGCTGGGACCAAAACTAAGGCAATCATACTTTTTGAAACTGAATTAGGGTATTTATCCTCCATTGCCAGACAGTGTCAGAATCACAAAGATGCATTTAATTTCCAATTCCACGATTACAATAAATTCAATAATCCTTAGAATAGGAAACCAACAGGGGGTCAGAGCTCCCAGCTAAAGAGTCCTCTGCCATAAAATAAGTGAAATGGACCCATTTCCAATTTAATTTTCAATATAAATAAGGAACAGTGGATTCCTTGAAAATTGGACTGGATTTTCTGAAAATGTTTTATTGGGCACATTCATGTAAAATTTAGATTATATAGATATAGTTTTACTAATAAATGGTACAATAACCATTTATCCATGATTGTTTTAATTTAGGACAACAACCTTTTATTCAGCCAATCCTTTAATTAATGGTTAATGATTTACATCAGTTTTGACGTGACTTCAAGGAATTCACGTTAAATGTTAATAGTGGTAGCTTGTGACTAAAGTACAGTATATTTCAATTCCTTTATAGGTTCTTCTGGTTGCTTTTTATGACACCACCTCATTCTTTCTCCTATATTTTTAATTATAATAGAGTCTTTGTGATGTACCATGTTTTAAACAAGTAAAATAAACCTTAATAACTTCTGTAGCTGAACAACTACAATCCTTAGTAAGATTGTAATAAACTAAAATAAAAACATCAGAGATGGTGTAAATAAATAAAAAAAATTAGAAAATCAAATCCAAACTGTTTATGAAGAAACAGGATACATTATTCATTTAAAGACACCCCTCTTATTGTCCTCATACACATGACCTAATGGTCTATACACTGACTACACTGACCTGAATCTTAATTTTTGGCCATAATCCCACTTTAAAATGAATGCAGGAGGCACAGAACTCACATTTATCAAACCAATACATTCAGCAGCATGCTACGAGTCTGCAGGTCTGTAAAAAATAAATGGGTACTGCTTTTTCAGTCACAAACATGTGTGGTGTGGTGGACTGTTTGATTCAGTGATAACCAAGTGAGACTGAATTTATTATAACCCCAGTCTAAAACCCTATGGCATGAACGATGTTGTAAGCGACTTGCAAACCTTCAGAGACTTCCACAATAAATTAGCCTGCATGATAGGAGCTGTAGCAGTAGCTCCACTCAACCTAAACACCTCTCTTTTGACATGTGGTAACTTAGCTGCTTCCTGACGTAATGCAGGGCAACTTTTACTTCAACAGAGTGGGAGATTGAGAGTTTAAACATAGTGTAAAGGTCTGATCCACCAGACAATAAGGAACACTTGGGATGCCATTTGCTCCGTTGATGTCCTGGGCTACGGTGCCTGTACCCCATGCAGTGCTGAGTAACACAGTCATGAATGCAAACCTGAGCATGAGGGTGTCTGATCTGTATGAAAAAACAGAAAGTCAAAATTTACCATGTGGAGAAAGCTCTTTTCAATTTGGAATTTTTCTCTGAACCTGAAGTACTCATAATGTAGAGTTAACAGAAGGCAGGATAAAAGGAATTTAGAAAATTGTTTAAAAATGTAATAAATTGACTGCAAGGAGAGATTTTTAGAGTAAAACGCTGTGAAATTCTGAAAAAAACCTACTGGGACCAGACAGAAAGATGCTGAGCAATATTGTGCAATGAACATTTTATTACAAAAAACGATGCAAAACCTCAGCCTCCAAACGCTAGCATTGCACTGTTCAGTTTGTGATTTGAGACAACTCTTCAAACAACCATCAATAAACCTTTAATTAAGCATCCAAACGTACATCTCACAGATGAAACCTGGGCAAACGCTTCATTTCAGCTGTTTATTTATGCTTATATTGAGTCAAGCCTTCATGGCTGGACACACACAATCATATTGCCAAGGTTGTCTAGGTGTGTAAAATTAAACACGAATGGAAATGATGAATGTGTGCAAGCTTGTTTCACAGCTCTTCTGTAAGTTGTTACAGTTTAATTCTTTCCTAGGGCAGAACTGGAATCTTTTATCTCAGTTACACATCAGCACACATGTGCACAGCCCAACACACCCCAGCAGAAGGGAATAGGCTAAAATGAACAGCAGTTCTTTCCTAATGTGAGAATAATACAACATGAGCGCATGTAAGGGACTGCAGATTGTGTGTGCAGATAATGTTGTTAAATGCAAGATAACAGGATGTTTCTGACTAAATGTTCTGCTTTGGGCAGAAATAGCATTGCATATTTCTCTTGTAGCACCAGACCCTGTCATGGCGGCAGCTGCTACTACCTCCTCTCTTCCCTCTTCTGCCTCCAGATCATCTGATTAGTGCTGTACGTATAAACCTCTCCTGTTGTTCCAGATCAGCCATTCTGTACCCAGTGGTAGAAAGTAACTAAGTAGATCTATTGTACCTAAATACAGTTTTTAGGTATTTGTGCTTTACTTGACTATTTTCATTCTCTGCTACTTCATACTTCATTACATTTTAGAGGTAAATATTGTACTTTTTACTCCACTACATTTATTTTATAACTTTAGTTGCTAGTTACGCTTCAGAATCAGATAATATGAAAAATACAGTATGGTTATAAGACTTTATTGATCCCCAGCAGTAATTAAAATTAAAAGCAACATTAAATGTGATGTAGACAATAATGCATTGGCCGATAATATCATATACATTAATGTCAAATGTGCCATTCTTTCACTTTTAGTACTTTAAGTATGTTTTGATGCTAATACGTTTGTACTTTTCTTATGCAACATTTTGAATGCAGACTTTTACTTGTAACAAAGTATTTTTACACAGTTGTATTACTACTTTTATTTAAGTAAGGGGTCTGTCACTGTCAGTACTGAGTTTCCCACCTGATCCAGCTGCCTACCCAGTTATCTGTTCACATTGAGGGCACCTCTTTTTCACTCTTTGCCAAACTGCGTATGCTGCCGTAGTTTATTTCTGTTGTACATGCTTGGTTGGCTATTATGAACCAGCTTTAGCCCTCATTTTATTGGTGACTGTAACCCTGTTTTAGATCTAGCCAAGACTGTTTTTATCACACCTGTCTACCCGCTCCACTTTTGGCTGTATGATTTAATGTTCCAGTGTTGGCACTTGTATATGTAAGTGTGTTGACTTTGAATGTGGTAAAATAATTAGGTTAACCTTACTCTACTTACTATTGTGTATGAACATACAATATGTACATGTAAGTGTGTGTATGAAGGGTGATAAACTTAAAAAAACAAAAGTGAAATAAAAATACTGTGAGGCAGAAAACCCCCGTCAGTAATGGAATCCGTTTTTGGCAAGGTGAATGATGAGATTTACTGGTTATACTGGTCTTTTAAAACTGGTACAAAAGTACTGGATGGTTGATCATTTTTAACAAATACCCCACAAGAGTGAAATAAGGTAGTATCAGGCAAGACAAAACCCCTTTCAGCGTACACATTTGCATGCAGACAGAGGAAGGTAAGTTTGGCCAGCAAGCTATTTGTGCTAGAAAACAGAAAGATCAATAACATCCTGAAAAGAGAGCAACCTCAGGGATATAATCGTACCTCTTGAAGAGAGAAGAGAGAGAAAAACAGAAACTACTGCCTATGTTTATCAAAACAATGAATTTCAGCTGGGGATATCAATCTATTTTTCACCACACTGTGTGGAAAAGATACAGCACAAACATGAAATTTATGGGGATTTTTTTTCAACGCTTAAAGGAAATAAACATTAAAACCACAGAGACCTGTACATTTGGCTGAAATAAACTATACATTTTTCTTGTTTTGTTTGGCTATTGCACAGTGAAGAGTGTGCAGCACTGACTGGTCGAATTACACAACCACACACCAGCTGAGCAAGGACAGCACTACTGTGAATATGGTTTTTCCCCCTAACGTACTAATTCTACATGCCAAGGCGAATATAAGGAGGTTTGTTCCAAACAGTAGGTATTTTCCAAAATTAGAAAGCTTTTCTGCAAAATCAGAACATGAAATAATGTTGATCACCTGTATATTTAAAAAATATATTATGTACATTACAGTTTACTTTTTTTTTTTTAACCTCAGTGCTATGATTGAATGAAACCCTCCATGATTAGCAACCCATGTGACTTCAGAGGTCAGAATTTGATGACTTTGCCCTCAACGATCTCCTCCCTTGATCGGGTCCTCTCCCAGCCCTGTCGAATGCGGGTGAGGGTGTGGTCCACACAGGGCAGGAGGAGCAGCACCTTGAGGACCAGCACCACAGAAGGTACAATCAGACTGAGCATGTAACCTGGAGGAGTGTACCATTTGTAGGTAGAGGGAAGAAGAAATTTCTTCCAGCCGTATATATATCCATGCGCCGTGCATATGAACAGTGTCAGGTGGCCCAGCTTAGACTGAGGGGGGAAAACACACAGACACAAACACACACAGTGTCACATTTTAAGAAATATTGCTTTTTATGTCCAGAGTTAGATGAGAAGATATGTAAGATATAACACAGTAAATAAGACACTAGTTAACTCTGGGGGTTTATTCAAGAGTGTGATCAGTCTGAGAACATAATGGTGCCCTGTCCTCGCATTCAAATATACAGTAGTGCTGCTTGCACAAATTTCCTGTGCTGTGCTTTCTCCTTGCCTTCAAGCTGCTGCCGTATGTTCAGGCAAATTTCTGATCTCATTCTGAGATTTTTGTGAAATAACCCTGGCAAAATTCCTCAGCCAGTAGAACGCCAGGTTTCAGATGCATATGCTTTATTTCTGAGTGCATTTTGTGTGCCTCAAGTGCTACAATGAGATAAAAATACAAATTGTTACACAAACATTTTTTATAGCACCAATGGCCTTTGAAGATCAGCTGTCGTTAATTAATTGGATAATATGCTTTCATTTCCATTCCTAACATTTTTCTGCAGCTTAGAATCAGTGTAAAGAGCCCAAAAATGAAACATTCATATTAATGTGGCACAGTAATGAACTCTAATGCCCCTATAATGATAATCTAACATTTTATTTAACCAACATAAAACAACAGATTCTTTTGTTGTGAGTGTGAACATTCCTCTGTAGATAACCCTGAACATGCAGCAACAATAAAACAAAGTTTATGTAAATTGTTACCAATTATTTTACGACTTTCACAAGTTTGCTCACTAGATCATAAAGATCATCTTGACCTAGACCTCTGTCTCTGAGTCTCATTCCCTATGCCAGGTCTACCTATGGGCCTGACCTTTACACAAGTGGACCTGTGACCTCTATTAACAATCTTCTGGCTGGGGATTATTCAAGGTATCATAATTCTATTTAATGAATAACTTAACATTTAAAATCCTGGGCTAGAGTCGGCCAGTCTTTCACTCTGTGCTCCTGTGTTAGGCAGTTAGTTAAACAGTCTCAGGATCATGATAATGCTTCTACATCATTTTAATAACTCTGATGAAAACTGGCAAACTCCAAATATGGTTTATCACAATGATTTTCAAAAGATGTTTTCACTAAAAGTAAGTACATGGCTACTAATATTTGTAGGGGGTAAAGGAGAATGCAAATACACACACAGCAATGCACATAAAGCACAGTACATTTCCAACTATGCTCAGACCTGAATGAAGCTGAACTCTCTCCAGCTGAGTGAGCCTCCCACCGAGGGCAGGGATGTTATTCCTAGCAGGACATAAAGAAAGAAGCCCAGGATTCCCAGCGCATAAAACGAGTCTGTGCCCCAGGCCTTTGTGTTATCAAAGAAAAATGGGGTGGTTTTGTTTTCCTTCAACTAAAAAAGAGAAAAATAAAGAGACAGTATGGTGAATCCCCTGCTTAATGATAGTTTATGTCATGCTTCTCTGGACAGAATTGTAGAAACAGTGCAAGAGCTTTGAAGCAGCCTGCTGTACCTCATCCACAACGAGCGAGATGAGGTTGCGTTTGGCAGTATAACGAATAGGAATGATCAGTGTGTAGATGGCATGGAGAAACGCAAAGCCCAGTGCAACCAGACCCATCTGCTTCCGGCACAGCATCCAGGAGTTCAGCCAGTCAGGGAACTGACTGGAACAATGATACACCTTTTACAACAAATTTCACAGGTAGTGAACTTTTATTTTCCTGGTGTGGTGTCTGACCTGTACTTGGTCCCTCTGTAGAGCTGAAGGATGGCAGCTATGATACCAGGCAGGTAACACAGCGACAACATGATGAGAGACACGATAGAAAATACCTGTTGATAGGAATAAACACATAACTTTGAAGGGAATACAAAATACCTGTCTACAGGACACTATAAAGATGGGGGACAGATTTTTACCTTATTGGCCAGAGACACCATTATTTTGAAGGAGGTGTCCTTCCCCCGTTCAACATATGAGTAAACAACATCTCTAATGAGCAGATAGAAGAAGAAGAAGGCAGTAAGGCCGACCGCCACGCGGAGCGGCAGCCTCCACTCAGGGAACAGCCGCAGGGGATAGTCCTCCAGCTCTCTGGCCGCAGACAGAGACCCCCTGTCCAGAACAGTGAGGCCGAGCTTGGTAGCCATTGCTGCTACTGCCTGCTTTGCTTCTCCACTGTTCCCACACAGGTACACCTGGAGCATGGAGGCATGGGTTGCAGTATAGTCACAAGCTCCTTAAAGGAACAGACTGGCAATATGATGTGTCTGTGTAGCTGTCAATAAATACCTTAAATACCATCTGTCATTGCTTCCCGATTTCTAGACCCTGCCAGTGGTTTTGCCACTCAGCCCCAAACTCATCAGTTCCAAATGGAAATAAATCTTTTTTCAATATATTTTTATCTGTGCAGTTTATCAGTCAGAAATTTTAAAAATCAAATGCATCTTTCTCTAATATGTTTCTGATTAATAATAATATAGAGATGTGTTCCATTTCCAAGCTTTTGTTGTTCAGTTGCTAATAATTACTTTAAGGTTATTAGATGACTCACCAGCTCTGTTGGAATGTACATGGCATGGCTGCACTGTGTGTGCCTACAGTGTCTGTCTACAGAATTACCCTTGTTGGGTTGATCTCCCCAGTGCTCGTTTATATGAGGCTCCTGAAAGTGTAGCACTATATATACTGTATATATACATATATTACTCAGTGTGTAACCCCCTTTTAGATCTTACTATGATGAACCACATTACCAGCTCATAGCTGTGTGATAAGACAATTAAGATGTTTACAAAGGGAATAAACAGAATCATAGAGATAGCTAAAGTGTGTTTTGGAGAGAGGGATAGCAGTTTGACAAGCATATAGTGGAGTCAGGAGGGCTGAGCAGTTTTCCCCCAGGTGTGTATATAAGTGGACCGGGCAGCCAGCCATGTCTCCCTATATTACTGCACCTGTAACAGCAGGGGAGGGCCGACAGACTAAATCTCCATCTGAATGTAAATGTGACAGAGCCACAGCCCCGCTGTGGATCTAATCAAATTGCTGGCCGGGGAATAGCACACACTTACAAGCATGTGCGTGTAGGTGTGCATGTACTGTACCTACACAAGCACTGATAAAGTCACGCACACCCAAACACACTGCTCCTGCTCTCTTGCTCCCTTACTCCTGTTTTCAAAGAAAATGGAGCACTGCAGTGGTATATGTATGTACGTAAGAGAGTGTGTCTGTTTTCGGGGGGTTGTTTGTGTTGAAGAGGATTCGAGGCAGATTCAGGTTTGGTCTCCAGAGGTTCGAACATGTTTGTGTTTCTCTTTGTACTGTAGCTGTGAATTGGAAGCTGCAAAAAGCATTGGTCTTCTGACTTTGTAACATCATAAAGTGTGTTTATTTCATTGTTTATAAAAGCACTGTCCTCATTTTATTATGTGTTGTTAAGGAAAGATGGCAAAATCAATCACCTGCAGCCATGCCAGCTTCCTTCCATAAAATTTGCATTCTGTATGGTGAAGCTATCTTTTTCCCACTACTAACAAGTCAGAAAGCCTATTTTCCCATTCTGTTCCAGGAGAGGATGAAAGCAGTTATTGTTGCCTGGACTGAAGTCAAGCATGTCTCATCAAGAAAAGATCGAGCTGGTAATCTCCCCTCCTGTTGCCACTCTGTCTTCATATCTTTACTCTAGTCAAACAAAGCCTTCCTTAAGGCTTGGAAGCTTCCTGCCGCTGTTTTGCCTTGATCCCACTGACATCTTTTAACGGATTCCTTACCCCTACGTCTCTCTCACCTGTTTTCCTGCCAGAAGTCCATTCTGCAGGGCCCAGGCAGACAGTGTGTGAAGGCCTTTTACCACAGCAGCTCCAGGGATCAGCCTGAAGAACACCCAGTAAGGACTTTACTTACTATTGTTTTTGTCTACAAATGTACAGATGAGGAAGGAAGGGTCTCAGAATGGTGAGAATCAATGTTTCCACTTCAGCTGAATAGACACCGAGCAGGCTGCTCTACCAAGGGAGATGCAACCCTGCAATTTTTTTTTTTTACTTCTTTTGGATTGACTGGAGAAATTTGATGTCTCATGCTCAAGGTGGTGTTAAGGAGCACTTTCCCAGAAATATGTCACTGTCATGGATAATACATCCAGCTTTCAAAAAAAGTAACACATACTGCAAAGTGCTTTTTGACAGTAAACCAGGATTTATATGGGGAACAGTTAGGTTCTTTCTATATTATTATTGTACAAATAAATAAATGGGAGGGGTAATTATTTGTATGTGCAGTATATTCATGAGTGAGACACCCATGAGATTATTTCTATGCTTTCATCAGAGTCTGTTACCTTTGCAGGTAAGTAGCATTGGCTTCTGGGTACATGTCTTTCTTCAGGTTGTTGCTGACGTCGACCAGCACCTTATTATCAGCCCGTCAGCATCGACAGGAAAGATAAAACCAAAGAAAAAACAGTTAAATTTGTTCATTTAACTCTTATCTTATCTCCTACATATTCCCTTCTTCATTACAGCAAAAAGAGAACACTCCTTTTCTGCACAGTGTTACAAAATAATGTGCATAATAATCTATGTGTGTAAAATTGAGCAGATCTCGTCCTAGAGTAATTACAAATGCAGTAATTCCTCAAGTTTGATTTTCATGTTCTAAAACCTCATTAACTTCATAATCTGAGTTTTATTTTCCTGTTCAAATATCTTCATCATTTGTTTACTTATTCTTTTTCTATTTTTTGGTATGTCAGGCATTAAAATTACAAATGAACGCAACAGTGTAACTAGTTTAAGGAAAAGCAATAGAAAGCTAGTGTTAAAGGAAAACCTTTTAATTAATTTATGGTTTTGGTGTAATTTCATGACAATAACAACCCTAACATATTGGTTATGTGAGGATTTTATAGCAAAACATAACAACACAATATACAGAATACAGAACTGAGGAGCATGTAAAAAATAAATCTGGAGGTAATGGGACATTAATGCATTGCTTATAAGTTTGAATCCAAGACCAGGATCACATTGTGGCTAATGCTAAATTTCTGCAGAACAAACTGTTAGAACTGTTAGTGTTAGTCGCTACCTGTGAATCAGCAAACTCTCCTCTTATTTTTTTATCTTGGAGATTGTAAGATAAACTTGATGGGGCTCAAGATAATTTAAAGAGCAGAAAAGAAGACAAAACCTATTGCTATTGCACAAAATAAGGTGTTTTCTGAGTGTGTGTGTTGTATTCATAGGAAAGAATCTAAGGGGGAATTACTAGTCTCTGATGGATGTTCTCACTGGTCAAGGACAAACGTAATGAGTCTACTTTTCATTTAATAGGCTCACAAGGTGAAAAGGGTTATGGATCACTGACATGAATCAGGCATGTAAGCAAAAAAATAACCATTACCTCTTTGTTATACCGTGTACATATCAGCTACTGTGTCTCCTCAAATCAAGTAGTGCACCACAAGTTATTACTAAGAAAGCATCATTATTACTCCTTGCATTTACTTAATTTTTTTAATGCAACCGCCCACAAAATAGCAACTTACTGTATACGTACATAATATAGTTTTGGTTGTTTATTGTTAACAGTCAATTTAGCACCTGATTCAGTGTTTATTGGGAACAAAATATTGATTGTCAATTTGTAGATTCACAAAAGTGGAGGAATTAAAAGAAGTACACACTAGTTTTATAACATAATGTCTCGCAAACTGTTCTCAAGTAATTTGTTCTATATTCCTTAATAAGTATACTGAAATACTTAAAACTACGGCATTAGCTGTTCTTCATTTGTGCCTTAGTAACAAATCAGGGTTTTGTGTATCTTATAAAGATCTTAGCATCAAACCCAGAGTCACCTTTCCTTCCAGATGAGGTGCTATTGTCTCTAGAAATCCGTAGTGTTCTCTATGAACACAAATAAAGACCAAGCTGGCTGAATGGGCTGCTGCTGTGTGGCTCATCACCTGAAAAGTACACACATTCGCCACATTAAGACACATCAGCATGTTTGAGCTGCATGCAAAAACCCTTTTGTACAGTTTGACAATCTCAAAATGTTATGTTATGCCACGTGTTGTACCTGAGCTCCCTGAGGCAAGGGGCCACAGCTGCGAGGTCTGCGGCTGCCCTATACCACCCTGTAGCCCGTCTGGAGCAGGGGCTGGCCCAGAGCCCGAAGTCCCCCGTCCCAAAGATACACAGCAGCTCTGGCTCAGGGGCAGCAGCCGTACCCAGAGGATACAGTGACACGCTCTCTGGCTTCACCTCCTCTGACATGCCACTCACCATTGTCATGCACACACACTGAGTTTAGATGGTTGGTGTTGCCTGCTGTCACTGCTGTTGAATCTGACTTGTACACGGCCTCTCCCTCTTTGTTTTGGAGCATTCATAACCACGTGTGATTTTAACTCCTTTCTGCCCGCTTTATACGTGCGTTTGAGTTGGTGTGTGTGTTTGTTTATTACAGCTGCAATCAGCACATGAATACAGGTGTGTTGAAGTGTGTGAGCACAAATGCCACTTGTCACAGAGTTATCACTCCACTCAACGATTTTAGGAAGTATTTATGCTTTTATTATTTGAGCTTTCCGGTGATTGACTGATACAGCAGGACTTTAGACTCCAGATCAGTCTTAAGGAGGACAATCTACACTTTATGGATGTAACTTTAACCTCTGATTTTTTTCACATTTTATCACATTTTAGAAACACAGATGTCTTTAAAGGCAATAGCTAGTTCAGCCTGAATTTGACTTTCACATTTCAGAGAAAAAATAAATCTTATGCTGCTGCTTTCCAGGGCTGCCTTAGTCTATTTCTTCTGTTTCCACACTAGGCATGGTGCCATGTGGGAGATCCCAGCCCACAAATTCATCATCATTTCAAAACCCACTGTTCCATCCAACCAAAAAGACTGGGAAGAGAATTTGTGTAAATTTAGTGTTCATGTCCCCATGGCTAAAACATCTGCAAAGTTGTGACATGAACAGACGCAACAGAGCAGAAATGAAGCACGGCACATATGCAAGTGTTTTCTGTGAGGCTACTCTACTTTGTATGAATGCATGGCTTTGCTTGTAAGTGTTTATCAGCATGTCTGTGTGCGGCCATGTATGTGAGTGTGTGCACTGAAATGGGTCAGGATAATCAGAGCTAAACAGATTTTCAGCTGTGATCTGCGGCACCTGGGGAGCTGGATCTGCAGATGGGGTGACTACCTGGCTATAGAAATGACACATAGCATCACATCAACTTTAGTTGAGTGTTTGCACAAAAAAAAAAAGCTCCTCACCATAAAAGCAGCCTCATTGAAATCACAATGTGTACATACATAGCCAGCGATATTTATGGCAGAGAAGTAGCATGTTACCTCAGGAGCTTTTACAGTCAAGTCCATAACTAAAACATTAATGTCTACCTGGGGGGATATTGCAGCAAAATGAGAAATCATTTTATGCCTTACCTTTAAGGCATCTATTCACTTGTAGCGCTGTTAGAATAGACCTGATAGAAGATCCACGCCGATGACTCATTTACCAGCTCTGCCTCCGGGACATCTCGCTTTCCTTCTCTTCCCTCGCCGCCTAAAACTCTTGCCCTTTATGTACCTTCACATTTTCTTTTCCATCTTTACTTTGTCATTCTGCCTTTAATGCTCTCCCAGCTCTCCCCTCCAACCTTCCTCTAAATTAACAGCAATTGATTTCACTGAACAAATTCAGGTGAAGCTGCCTGTACTGATGTCATTAAAAACCATGTCTGTGTGTTTAACACAGAGTTAAGTAAACTTAAAGAGGAACGTTCACACACACAAACACAAGTGCACAGTTGGAAAGTACTGTAACTAAGGACATTGACTCAAGTATTGTACTTAAGTGCAATTTTGAGATACCTCTTTATTACTTATGCGATGTACACAATAATACATCAATAATTATAGTTCAGTAACATGATATACATTGATGTGTAATGAGCTGTTCTTCAGAATGAGTACTTTAACTTTTAGCACTTTAAGTTTATTTTATTCTAATACTTTTGTACTTGTACTTAAGTAACATTTTGAATGCAGGACTTTGACTTGTAACAGCACATTTTTACACTGTGGTATACTTTTACTTAAGTAAACAATCTAGGTACTTCCTCCACTACTGCACATGTGCTTGCCCCAACCAGCACTGAGAGTTCAGCTGTGGTTGGTTTGATGACATTTGTGGTTACTGGCAAGACTGTGAGTGAAAATAAACACTACAAGGAAGTAAAGACCACATATGCAAGTTATTATGGATGTATATGGAAACAGTGGCTTATTTACACAAAGAGAACTGAAGTCAAAGTGTATGTAAGTCCTGTATTCATTCTCCTTTGAGCTCTGTTTTGCACTCAGTCCAACACAGAGGAAGGTATTTGGCTTCGGAAGTGCAGGCCATACTGATACTTCTCTTTCCTTTCACGTTACACAGTCATTAGGCCTGTTGTTAATAGAAAATAAATTAAAGCAGTGTTAAGGATTAGAATGCCAGCTCTAACCAGTAAATGTCAAACATGATGAATGTAGCCACAACCTAAACCAAACACACTTTTTCTCACTGATGGAGCTTGATGATGGAGGTGCACTGTTTGGGACGAGGCCTTGCCTGAGGGGCTAAGTCCAGCTCCAAAATTTGTTTCCAAGTGTAGAATGACAAACTTACAACACACCTCTAGAAGGTTCCAGAGTTGAGTTTGTGAACGTCTAAACATGTGAGACTGTTGTGCTTTGCAGTGATGCATTGTGGGACAGGTTCACATCAAGCTCCCGTTGAACCGACATTTTATTACTGTCAGTGTGGAGTTGCAGTTTAAAGCTAGGGTGAAAAACTGAGCTCATATTTAGTCAGTGTGGTGTCACATTAGCCTGTAGTGAAAAACACACATGCAATAGTGAACATATGTATTTTGACAAATTAACAAGCAAAAATGAAGAATTCTCATTTGCTAATCTCACTGACAACACTGCACTGCGTGCACTGCAAGCAAAAATGAACTGCTGTGCTGCTGAGGCTCAGTTCCCAAGGAGATCTATTTGTGAGTTTCCAGCTGTTTCCAGCTGTCAGAAGGCACACAGAATAATATGAGGTGTGGTTATTAAAGACAGTTTTGAGTTAGAATGTACATATTGCAAGTAGCTCCATGCTGCTACAATGGATGAAGGATAGCCTGCAGGACTGATGAGTTCTGAGGGACTTCTATGATGACTGCTACTGTAATGCATTAGGTATGAGATTCAGATTTAGGTTCTGACTGATCTCTTGTTTTGAGGTTGTTGGAAACCAGACAGAGAAAGAGAGGTAAGAAGGCACAGAGAAAGACACTGTGCATACAATGCGACACAAAAACAGAAACAGAGAGAGAATTACCCAGAGTCTGGGACACAGAAAGACAGAAGGAGAGACGTTACTTAGCAAAGCAGAAACTGTGTCTCATTAGAACAAAGACACTTGTTATAACCAGAGTTTCCCACAAGTATTCCCAGAAATACTCTATAAATATTCCATTACCAGTTTTCCAGACAGACACACTTGGGATGTTCATTATGAAATACTTAGAATAGGTTTAAGGAGAATCAGAAACAGACTGGATGAAAGCCTAGCCTATTTCTGCAGACGTTTGTCTTCGATGAAATAGCTGCTTTAGGGCTGATGAGATCAATTAATGGCTCATATGCCTATATTCACATGCATCTCTCAATATTCTGACATTTATATATGAGTTTCCATGTGTGTCATGGTTTATGCTTGGTGTGAAAGAAATTGTAGGCCACACATTATCACCATCTCCACAGAAGGTCTACGTATACAGAAACATCTGCGAACTCAGAGACCCGGCAGAAATCAGAGGCAAGGAGGAGCTGCATGAAACTGCAGATTTAGAGATTTTCCTCTTTTGTCTGACACACATCGCCGCTGAATTATGTGGCCATGCTTATTTCAGAATTCAGCCTTTTCAACAACAGAGGGGACTGTGACACTTTGAACATATCTCCACAAAGACAATGCTTGCATGGGATTGGCTCGTCGTCTCCTTGGAAAGCAAGCTTTGATAATGTTTTTGCCTCATCTAACATCTTTCTTTCCCCTTCTACTTCACATCACTATTTGTATGATCTAAGATAGATGAACCTGAAGAGAGCCATTCTGTCTGCCATGCTGTGAGAGCTGAGATTAAAATCTCGGCTGTATCTGAATCATTCCACATAATCATATCTTTGACAAACAGCTGTGGTTTGCAAATAGCATGCATCCTTGCAGATCCTCTTTTGTGGCCGCATTGAAATCAGCAGCCCGTTATAAGGCTGAGCTAGCCCTAAAGAATTTTTCGCCTCATCTCCTCAGCCATACGTCCAGCTGAGTGAAAGAGCTGACAAGGTAGAAAAAAGCTGACACAGAAGTCTAATTCTATAAGGATAAAAACTTCATACTCATCAGAGACACCCTGCTCTGTATTTCTACAGCAGGAAGGCTAAGAGAGGAAGAAGAGAGTGGGCTGGTCAGCACGCAGTTTTCATAAATTTAATGAGCAGTATGGTGATTAATGGTGATTAGGTAAATAACTGGTTCTATGTACATTTTCCCACCAAATCTATAGTTAACAAGGGGGGGCATTTAGCTAACGAAGCGAAGATGCCATTTGTTCTCATCGCCTTCTGGGGTACAATGCCCAACTGAGGCTATTCACATAGACCTGTGACTGGTGAAAAATAATAATGAGCCAGCAGGCCTGTTAGATCAGCAGCATGGTAACTAAGTTTAACTGAGGCTTTGTCTGTCATGTCAGTGTAGCTGGATATCTGCCTTTTTCTCTGTCTTAAATCTCTATATGACTGTAATGACTGATTGATTTTTTGCTTAAACTGTAGAGGCCCAATCCATAATTTGCACTTTTAAATGTTAATAAGTCATTAATAAAAGGTTTTTGCAATCAATTCATGGCTGCAACAATAACAAGACGGGGGTCATTATCCAAACATTAGCCAGGAGAGAGTGTTGACATTTGTTATGCTTTAGCAGCCATTGAAATTATGACTCCTGAACATCAGGAAAAGAAAATGCTTATACAGTATTGTTCTGGAAGGCATGGGGGGTGTTTTGTCATTTAATTTGGAGTACGTGCTTGCAAGGGTGAATGAATAAATTACAATTACGTTTAACTGATATATGATCTATAGTATAGAATCCAGCACCTGTAACAAGGAAGAAATAATTGCTTTTCCTGGAATGGCCTTTTTGAAACTTTGGGTTTAAAAATACATGAAGCAATATGAATATATGAAATATGCATGTGCACATCGGTTCAGACCGTGTGTAGTTTTATATGATTGTCACTTCAGTGTTGATATTATCAAAGCAGACGCTCCTTACACCCATAAGACTGTTTGTGGTGATTTCTAACAACTTATCTTGAAAGATCTGTTGGCGACCTGCATTTGCTGCTTGTGATGTGGTTATTTGCTGCCTCCTCAGTCTGAATCCAAACTGACAGGACTGATCTAAACCACAGTGTTGTTTAATATGCCTTTCTGTCTACTCACAGGACATGTCTGTCTATTTTTGAGCCTACCTCCTTATGTGATTGTTAGCTTGTCTGTGTATCTGGGCACCAATCTATCGCTGTGTCGCCAGCAGATGTGGTAATTCAGAGAGAAACATGATTTCCAGGGATTTGCTGTGAGTTGATATGTATTGTGATGGTAATGTAATAGAGGTGTTTCTTAAATTCCTCCATAATTGCAATTTAAAAATGCATTCTAAGTAAACCAGAACCATCCGATGTTTCTTTGTCTCGTGGTCCCCTGGAGAAAATAGAACCAAGCATACTGTCAGCGCTGATAAGACACACCAGATTCATATGCATTCTACTGCACTGTGTTGGTTTTAACAGAGAAAGAGACTTATTCATCGTCTTCGACACTAATCTGTTATGTCTGTAAAACCATACTTTTGTTTGCCATTCTATGTGATTCTATTATGTTATCTTGTGCTGAACATTCCATTAAACATTGAGGTTCAAAATAGCAGGTGGTGAAAATAAAACCGGCATTTATCAAATAAATAAATAAAATATTGGGTATAATATCGAAAATTCATATACTGACAGGCTCCTCTAAAAAACCCAACTATGTTTGCTTCTCTTTCTTTTCTCCTATTTTCTGTTTTATTTTGTTTTGTTTTTTTGCTTCCTGGCTCAGACCAGTTTTTCTTTTCCACAAAAGTTTGAAGCAGATTTTTTGCATCACATCCAGGGCAACTTGTATATCTCTTCCTATATCTGATCCATATCCGACCTCTGTCTATATGACCATATCAGTGTACCATTGTTCACCCCATAGATGGACGCAGGTCACTAACAAACATTAATCTGAAACATCAACACAAATAGATCAAATCTGACAATACAAACAGAACTGAGCAGTTATATATATGTATATGTATATGTATATTTTTTTAAAAAAAATTCCCCACTAGCCCCCAACTTTGGGGTGGTCTTGTATTCCTTCCTTCAAGCTTGGGTCCTCTACCAGAGGCCTGGGAGCTTGAGGGTCCTGCACAGGGATTGCTACATCTATCACTACGGCCTTCTTCTGTTTGTCCACCACTACTATGTCCGGTTGGTTGGCCATTACCAGTTTGTCAGTTTGTATCTGGAAGTCCCACAGGATCTTAGCTTGGTCATTCTCAACCGCCTTTGGAGATGTATCCCATTTTGACTTTGGGACTTCTAGCCTGTACTCAGCGCAGATGTTTCTGTACACTATGCCAGCCACTTGGTTATAGCAATCCATGTATGCCCTGACTGCTAGCATCTTGCACCCCGGTGTTATGTGCTGGATTGTCTCAGGGGCATCTTTGCACAGCCTGCACCTGGGGTCCTGCCTAGTATGGTAGACCCTGGCCTCTACTGATCTTGTGCTTAGAGCTTGTTCTTGTGCTGCCAGGATTAGTGCCTCTGTGCTGTCTTTCAGTCCAGCTTTGTCCAGTCACTGGTTGGATTTTTCGATATCAGCCACTTCTACAATTTGAGGGTGGCACATACCGTGCAGAGGTTTGTCCTTCCATGAGGATTCCTGCTCTTCCTTCCGTTGTTCCTTTGGTTTCTGGTAATGGTCAACCAACCGGACATAGTAGTGGTGGACAAACGGAAGAAGAAGGCTGTAGTGATAGATGTAGCAATCCCAAGCGACAGCAACATCAAGAAGAAGGAACATGAGAAGCTTGAGAAATACCAAGGGCTGAAAGAAGAGCTAGAAAAGATGTGGAAGGTGAAGGCACAAGTGGTCCCCGTGGTAATAGGAACACTGGGG
>NW_018128007.1:3490631-3523145 GCF_001952655.1 Monopterus albus | reverse complement strand
TATATATATATATGTATATATACCTATTCATTCAATATTGTCCGTGTAATAAGTGTGTCCATGAAGATATGTAGGTCTGCAAGTGTGTGGCAGAAAGAGAGAAGAAGTAAGAGACTGTGTGTGTCCTTGTCAAACAGCAAAATATATTTTGAGAGAAGTGCAAATAATTAATGACTTGCGGCAATCACATATTAAAGAATTCAAGCATGAACAATGCACATAGATGGGTTTGTGTTTGTGTGTGTGCATTTATGAGGGTTTGTGTGTCATGAGACAGTGTCCTTGCTTGGAAGCTGGGTAAAAAAAAATGCAGTGCATGCAAAGTTGAAATGGCAGGTGTCAGCAAGAACAGGTGAAAATCACACACTAGATAATGCATTACATGCCTGTGTGTGTGTGTGTGTGTGTGCGTGAGAGATATAGAGAGAGAGACTGTATAGGGTGCAGTCTCCGAATACAGGAAACACATTTCTGGGTGTGTTTGATAAAGGTTGGCATGGAACTTGCTAAGCACACAAATTTCATATCACATCCGTACTTCCATTCACTTTAATGTGAAAATGACTCAATAAAATATTTTATTTGATAAAAGTGACCCCATTTAGGAGGGGTCAGAGACAGAGATGGTTCACCTTTGTATGAGCTGCAGTCAGTGCGTGTGTTTGCAAACCAAGTAACATGACAATGTTTTCTCATAAATTCTCAAGTACAATTCTAATTTCCTCCCCTTTCTAGAGATTTTTAATCTAGCAACAGGATAGTTCCTGACTTGTCTGAGAAAAAAAAAAGCTAACGCTCCAGCTTGAAAATGTCAGATGAACAGCATGATATATGGGCTGCTCATACACAATAGTGTGGGCTCTATAGCAGCAAAGAAAACAAAATGTAGCTCAGTGTGCAAAACACTTTTCATGATGGGCATGTGTGAATACATGTACATGTGCGTGAAAGGGATCATTTGTAATTACTTGGGGTGGGGTGGGGGGGTTGCTTTTCTATAGTGATGCGGACCCAGACCCAAAAGCCTGCTAACACTGATGCTGGTCCCCACCAAGCTAATCGTTAAATTTTAGGGAGACGACTTGGTTTAAGGTTAGAGTAAGGTTAGGGTGAGGTCAAGGTTAGGATTAGGGGAATGAGTTAAGGTTAGGCAGGTAGTGGTTAGGGTTAGGGTAAATATCCAGGAGATGAATGTAAGTCAATGTAAAGACCCGCTAAGTAACAAAAACAAAAATGTGCCTGTGTGTGTGTGTGGACACTAATCCCCACGGCTTTGTTCAGCTCACGTATGCTGTCAGGTATCCGTGGAGATTCAGTGAAAAAGCCATAGGAACGTCATTGTGTCAGCAGAGGAGTGTAATTAGTCTCTGACTTCCTGAGCTACAGATTGACATTTAAGTGTCATTTGCACACCTCTGGGTTGCCGTGTGTGTCATTGCACCAGTGGGATTGTTTGTATAATGTTTGTGACTGGATTCAGCAGCAACACTAGTTTTGTTCTTGCACATATTGTATGTACACATATACACACTGAAAAACAAAATGCCACAGGATGCGATACTCCTCTAGATGTCATGTCTGACGCTGACTATAATCTTACTTGACAAGTTACGACATGGTGTTGTGTCATCATGGGCAGCAGACCACTATCAGAGCCAGTCTGACTGCACTTGATACTAAACGGATGAGGCCATATGCATTATGCAATACATGCTATTGTAATGTCTGCTGATGTTTTGTATTGAGGAGAGTTGTATTGTGCAGTGTCTTATGGTATTGTTTGGTATATTTTTGTATTGTATGTGGTGATGCACTGTGCCTTCTGGATGACTCCTTTGTCATGTGTTGTATTTCACTGTGCTACTGCTGAAGCCAGTTAACTGAATTGCAGCTGACATGTCCTGAGGACTGCCTGTAAATGTTAAAGCTAGAGAGATTTAATATTCCTTTATGTAGGAGTGCATGTTTTTCCTCATAATGTGCATGTTTTATTACGTGTGTGCCTCTCCCAGCGCTAATGCCATAGAGGAATGTGTGAAAGCTGTCAGAGAACATCACTTTCCTAAAATAGACTTTCCCCATGGGAAACAAAAAGAGTGTGTGAGAGATAGAGAGATGGTAGAATAGGCATTCACATTTTCTAGAGAAAAAGCCCAGATCCTGGGCCAGTGACGATGATTAATTATAGATTAGAGATTACAGTAAACCAAGCACGTACATACATACACATTTACTCCAACAGATATACTCACACGGTGATGCACTCAGTGCCTTGTGGAGTTCCTGCAAAGCCTCTTTTTGTGGTACACTAGAGGAAGGAAGAATGTCAAACATACAGCAGGTACCCACTGTTTGAGTAAGGCATAAATTAGTCATTACAAAGTAGTCAAACACTGAAATAAAGGTTGAAGTTAAAAAGAAGAAACAAAACCCTCCTTTTGATTCAGGTTTTATATATTTGCACAAGGTAAACAGCTGACATAAAAACAGCAAAGTACTGTGCAGAGGAAGAAGAGACCTAACAGGGTTAATGCATTGTATCTACAGTACCTAAGTAATTTAAAACAGCAGTCACAGTGCCAAAGATATACAGAGGTCTTAAGATAATAACTGGCATCAGTGATTAAAGCCTTTATTAAACATGTTCAGTAAGGGAGACTGCACTTTATCTAAATGCTGCTTTGTGATTCTAACAAAGTGACATGAACACTAGATTTCACTGGAAAGCAACGCCAGTGTATTTAGATTTTTACCCAGGAAATAATAACCCTGCTACCTGGCACCAGGGCTAAAAATGTGCTGAGGCCTCTTATTAACCACCCCCTCCCTTAGGTCCCCTCAACCTATTTTGCCCCAGAAACCAACCAGCCTCCATGACAAACAATTAGCAGACTCTAGAAACTAGCTTGAGCTGTGTAATCTGTCACTGTAAAAACCAAATCAGCACTTTTTTTTGGCTGAAGTTACCACTGTGTCATATTACATCTCAGGCTTTTGATATTGTACCAAGCAGTGATAAAGTGACTTTGATAAGAATTTATGCAGACATCACTGTGATGGATTAGACAGCTCAAGGAAGTTTTATCTGTCTGCTCATTGATTTTTTTTATTACACAAAAAATGAAAAAAATGGCAGGAGAAATACTTCAGAAACACAAATGGATGGTTGGAAAAACGATGAACTGTGATGCACATGATTTGTAATGAAAAAAAAAAAACACTGGCAATGTATACTTCAACAGACCTTACCAAAGCAGTTTGTTTATTTATTTATTTTTTTACAGGGGCACAGTAAATAAGCAGCACTGGCTCATGGGTCAAGGTAAATACCAAGCCACTGAGAATGATTCATGGTATGGTGACAGATTTCATAATGCTTTCCTTCAGTGTATCCTTGTAGCAGATTCAGTTGTCTGTTGCATTGTATTGCATTTTGAAGCTGCATTCGAAATGCAGCATTCTTCACATGCCGCTCTGGTGTATTTTGTGCCCTCCATGCTGGTATTTGCTGTGTCCCCCACCTTCTCCCTATGAAAAACAAATCAAAGTTTCAAGTCATGTGAATATCTCTTTTTACCAGGAACTGAAAGCCATGCTGTGTGACTGTGTTTGTATAAATAGAGAAGGGGTTAAATACTGTTTTAAGATGACAATTAGAGATGAACAGTCTAGTGCAATATTAGACACAAGAAAGAAAGAAAAATTGTATGTAGTGCTTGTAGGAAAGAGAAAGAGAGGGGAGGAAGAGAGAGACTCAATAATCAAATCATTATACAGCTCTTGCAGACAGCTGATGATGGAACGCAAGCCTCTGCTATCTCTGCCTTTCCATAGATACCAACCTTCTGCTTCCCATACAGGAGTGGTGGATAATTAAAAGATTGGCCGATAGCACGGGAGAGTAAGAAGGCCACTGAGACCTCATCTCCGTTCTCCCTCCTCTGACATAATTAAAATGAAGACTTTATGTATGAAATAATTCACAGGATTCATCTGGCTGTAGCCCCTCCCAACTGTACTGTCTCCATCAACAAAAATCTTTTTCAGATGTAATGACTCTGCTTAACAACACAGAAAAGAGGACCTGTTAAAGACTCGGGATATTTTATGGGTGCAATGATGGGAGTCGTTTAATTGCTTCAGGCTGAGAACTGAGAGGTTCACTATGTTATCACGGTCTCAATATAACTAAAACAGACTCCTCAGCGGAGCAGCTACTAAAGTTGTTTATTGTATTGCTGCAATTATGGGATCTGTAATTTGTATTTCTGTTACTTTTAAGCAGATTTTATGCATGTTTGCATGTTATCATAGAAAAGTGACACTTTGTGGTTATGCCTGATCACAAGCTGGCATGAAATGACGTAAATAACCCGGGTTGCAATGGGGTTATTTAGGGTTCACGTCCTATAATAGTCCTGTCTATTGTATTGTCGTGGTAAATGGGCTTGAAGGCTTTTTTTCAGCTGAGGTTTTTCTGTGGCATATTTTATTATATTCTCTGTCTCTTTGTGTTTGTCTCTGCACTACAAAGCGGTTTAAAGGCACCAAAGGACATACAGTAGAGTATATGTCATATATAATAAGAAAAGGAAAACCTACCCCCTAAAATCCTCAGGAAGAGCTGCAGAGGAAGGATCAGTATGGACCTATATGAAAGAGATGCTGTTTATATACGGAATAGACGGAAGTGGCAATCTTAATCTAGCAAAGCAGAACTGTACACAGCATGTGATGTGACTGAAAGCTGTTATATAGACCGTAAAGCGACATTATTTTGCCACTGCTTTTTCCAAGGACAAGAATGAACATTAAAGCTCTGATTTTAAGTCAGCATGAAAAAGTGCTGATAAAACTGTCAGAAACTTTCCATCTGCTAAAGACGCTGATGTGAACTGATTTCTCCAGAATAGCTGCTAAATGAACATTAAATGAACGTCGGTTTGCCAACATCACCATGTAGTTTTAGTTGCCTTGACAAAAATGAATCACGTTGATCAACGTTCATATGGGTCATTTTGGACAGCACTGACAAACAACCTCTTAAGCCATTTAATTTATTTTTGTGTGGCAGGGGGTTAAGTGCTGCTGCTTCAGCTCTGGGAACAGATTCGTTCATTGCTGTTTTTTGGTTCTTTCTTCCTCTAAACCCACTGACCACCCCTGGTCAGCTCATCTGCCTCTGTGCAGCCTCAGAAATAGACAGATCAATTTTGTCTGAAACTCAGCTCTCCCCATGTCTTTTTGAGCACTTTCATAGCTCCTCTTCCTGTCACCCTGCTACCATTCCCAGTGTACCCTGTTGTAATCTCTTTCTGTCTCTCTGCCTCTCATTCTCTCACATTGCTTATTTTTCACTTTCCTTCTCTTTTCTACAACCTCTCAACCTCTTCTAGCCTTGTGTGTGTGTGTGTATGTGTGTGAGAGAGAAAGACAGAGAGAAAAAGAAAGAGCCCTGCTAGAGCTTTTTCTAAATCCCAGGTAAGAGCACAGCTTTTCTGCAGGAGAATTTCATTTCAACACCTCTCATCTTGCACAGAGACCAGGAGGATAGGAGTCACCCAGTTATGAATCCAATAACCACTGTGTGTGTGTGTGTGTGGGCTCAACTGTGGCCTGTTTATAGGATTGGAGGTTACTCCCATAAACTTAAAACTGAAGGTCAAAGAGGAAAAAAGAAAGACAGAGACAGTTTGTGTAGGGACCCGGTAAAGCGATTAAAAGTGGGATGTGTGTGTGTGTTCTTGTACTTGCTATATAGTAGTGAGGACCAAAAAATATTTTTTACTACAGAGTGAGGACATTTTGGCCGATCCTCACTTTCTGAACCACCTTTTGAGGGTTAAGACTTGATTTTAGGGTTCAAGTTAGAATTAGGGTTAGGTTAGGGTTAGCAAAAGGGTTATGGCTGGGGATTTAGTTCTGATGGTTAAGGTTCAGGTGAGGGGCTAGTGAATATATTATGTCAATAAGTGTCCTCTTAAAGATAGAAGTAAATGTGTGTGTGTGTGTGTGTGTGTGTGTGTGGCTTTGCAGAAACTATACTGTATTAATAGGCTTTTATTGACATATAAGCAAGCTTGCTCTTTCACACACATATACACACACTGCAGCTGAATGGGAAGGACTGTATTGAGTTAGAGAGCTGAGGTCAGCTGTAAATCATCACTGGTCACCATGACAGGCCTGTCTACCAGATTAGATTAAAATCTATCTGATAGACCCAGCCAAGCACATTAAAACACATGGGCATACATGCTAACACACACACAAGCACACACTTGAGCATGGAATAAACACAAGATTGGATACACCATCACATTAATCATAATGAGCCTGGGCATAATGCGATGTGATGTAGCTTTGGGTTCTTGTTCAGAAAGTAATGCAGCTTCCTGACCTCTGATCAGTAAACAGCCATACAACAGACAACAGCAGCAGAAGTCCCAGCGGAGCAGCCAATTTGGAAGTTGAAGAGACTGATTAGATTAAAGCAGGCTGAGATGGGTCACTATACAGGTCCTCTGGCTCCAAAACCTCTCATCATAGGATGACACACACCACAGCTGAGCCATGGATACTTGCCTGTGCTTATTTCTCTGGAAAATATGACTTTTTTTTGTTGAGATTAAAAGGTGTGTGTGTGTGTGTGTGTGCAGTTGGACAGAGGAGAGGACGAAATAAATAGAAGAGCAGATGCAGTTTATCTGCATGGCATCTCTGCTTTCAAGCACAAGAACAACACCATAAAGCTCCCTTAGAGGGCTACAGTATATGTTACTGTGAGCAAAGACAGGCCCTATATCCCTCTCTCTGTCACATGCACTCCTCCCTCTGTTCAAAAAGAACAATAGAGTGAAAGATGGGAGATGTTTATCTTCGTCCTACCCCCAGTCTCCCTACCCGTCTCTTTCTGCCCCGGCTGCATGCCTATCTCTCTCCTTTAGGTGATGTATGACTGACCTTCAGTGGTGAATTTGCCATTTGCTGACAAGTGGATCTTTAACTGCTTCCATGATTCACATGACCTCACTTCCTCTGACCATGCTAGGCACCAGCCCAGATAAGGGCTTCTCCAAATCAGCTTAGACCGCTATTATAGCTCTTCCCCCATCTAGCTCCACTCCTCTCCTTCTTCCTCTCCCCCTCAATGATTATTGATGTATTATCATGGATCCTCTGCTCTTTCTAACACCATATTTAATCTTAACTGTCATTGCCTTTAAGTACAATAACTGTAGATGAGAGGACCCTTGAGTGTTTGCTCCTGTGTTTGACTAAAATTGGCTGAGCACAGTATGTGTTCCCATTGTGCTCCGGGACAACCCAGAGACCCCATCAACAGACCATATCTATTATTTACACAGCACCACTGATATTCCAATAAATAAACTGTCTTTCCAAACAACATTCTACTGTCACAAACCAGAGAAACAGATTCATATGCTTTCTGGCACCCAAGCACAGCGGGATCTTTTTATCCAGTGAATAACATTTTGAATAGGGCTTCACAATGCCAAACAAGTACAGGGCTGTTGGAGACAGTAAAAGTTCATGGAACTCATGCAGCTGCTTACAAACACAAATAACAGGGTGCAAAAAACAGAACAGGAAACTGATGGACACGTGTCCAAGCACACACTTGAGAGTGATGTTGTCCATTCAGGACAGTGTATTCTTGTGCTGGTGCGAACTCTAATGTTCATTACTTTTATTTGCTGCAAAGTGTATGCTGATTAACTTCTAGGCACAAACCAAAAGAAGGGAACCACTGCAGACTGGAAACACCCAACAAGGCCTGCAGTCTGGGAGATGCTCTGACCCAGTTGTCAGCCATCAGTTTGGCCCTTGTCAAAGTCGCTCAGATCCTTATGTTTGCCCATTTTTCCTGCTTCCAACACATCAAATTTAGGGACAGAATGTTCACTTGCTGCCTAATATACCCTACACACTGGCAGGTGCCACTGTAACAAAATAATCAGTGTTATTCACTTCACCTGTCAGTGGTCATAATGTTATGGCTGATCGGTGTATATAACTTACACATTTTCTTGTATGAGTGAGAGTCGTGGTCTCATTAATAGTGTTGGCACAGCAGTGCGCCTAAATGATCCCTATCTTTGTCAGCACATCTGCCTCTGACATGATCTCACTTTAACTGCGGGGCCAGCAAGGTTCACGTCAGGACAGGGCACAGCTCATACACCATCCATATATCAAAGACATATCAGAGCACTTTATCAGAGGGTGAGTAATTGACCACAGCCCAGAAGATCTAATGCACATCTTAAGCCAGGTTGTAAGCTCTGACAGGCTCAAGTCTGATATTCCTCCTATATTTTACCCTCTGCTCCTCTCTGCTTCATGCGGAACAGAATCATATTCAGAACTAAGGCTATTCTACACCTATTCTTCTAGGTTCTGTTTCAGGTTTCCTGTTTCCTCTCTTTGCAGCGAGCCTGCACCTGCGCTGCTCGACCATGAAGCCGTAACTAAATATAAATCATCCTTTCTCTTACTCTGTCATTCTGATAGCCTATCCACACTCTTCATTTGCTCTCTTTATTTTTCCCTTCATCCCTCTCTCCCTGTCTCTCATATTCTCTCTTTCGCACTTTCCACCTTACACAAACACAACTCTAATAAATTGTGGTACTGGTAATTACATAGAACCCACCGGTAAATTTCACTTCCATTTACATTTAGATTACAGAATATTTCATTCCTATCAATCTGCAGTGGAGGACCAGTGTGCTCATGGCTTAGCCCATATGCAGACACAACTGTTAGTGGCATTTTTTATATTCTCACTGGGGCATCCACACACACACATGGAAACAAGCAGGGGCTGAGCACTCAAATATACACACAGACTATTTCCATGCACACACACACACCGTGCAATAAATCTCAATATTCACCAGCACACATGAACAAATGCACATTTTAGGGTGGTAAATCATAATTTCATTGCTGACATGTTTACATGTGCAAACATACAGTGTGTGCAGGGAGTCACTCATCACTGATGGTATCTATGATGCCACCAAATGAGCTTAGGTATATTTTGTTCATAAATTCCGTGCTGTTTGGAAAAGGAGCCACGATTTACCCTGAACTGTGCGATATTTATCTGATGCAAGAAATCACCCTCAGCCACTCTCTCTGTGGAACTCTGCTCTTGTTCGGATGAACAGTCAAGAAATCTTTTTGTACGAATATTTATCTGCCTCCACACTTATACACATTCTTTGCATAGTATATTCGCAGTGATGCCATGGTTAGTCTGTGGAGGCAATATACTTCTGTCCCACACACAGACACACCACACACACACATTCGTTTTCATAACACACAAACTTAACCACTTCTGGATCATAATACATTCAGAAGCAATCTCATCCACTGCACATAAAAGACAGCAATATGCACCCAAAGACCTAACTGTAATATTTCAACGGTTTATAAGGAAAGCCAAAAAAAAAAAAGAGCCAGAGGCAGCAACTGGGAGATCCAGATACCACAATTTTGCCTTCTCCCTGCCTGTTTCTTTCTATTTCTTTCTGTCTGGCTCCTCGTCTGTCTCTCACTCTGACTATCCCACCCACCCGCTTCTCTCTTTTTGGTATTACTGCATCATTTCCAACAGTCATGGGTGCACCAAGAGCAGAAAGAGAGAGAGCAAGGAAGAAGGGAGGTACTTCAGGGGATTATATGCACAGTAGTTTTACTCTTGCAGATGATCAGTGCAAACAGTCCCCCACTCTCCCTGTACATACCCCCAGTACAACCTGATGGTACAGAATCACACTGAGTCATACACCTACTCTCTGATCCTTTTTTTAGAACATTATTAACAAATAAAAAAGTAGCTAATTTTTTCAGTCCCTATCAATGAAATGTGCTTGTGCCATTGTCTTCTGCATCACCTCAGGATACACTCCTTACTCCTGCTTCGCTCTCAGTGGCACTCCAGGACATAGAAAATGAGTGTATTACCAAGCACTGCTTAAGTGTAGGAGACATTAACTAAAGCGTTTGCCTAAAGACAGGTACAGTACTTTCCTACATGAAAGGAGTGTCTGTTTTCCTATGCGAGGGAAGTGTATGCTCAAGCAGTAAGGTAGCTAAGAAAAAGCATAAAAACAATGTTTCCATCTCTGACGCAGGACATGCGCAAGTGTTCATATATGTGTGTGTAGGCGCTCGAGCGTAGACATGAGCATAGTGATGTTTTCCCCACCCAGACAGCTTTATTGTCATTAGAGAGCTGTGCTGATATGATTTGTGGTGTTTCGGGCAGGTGGTTGTAGGAGGAAATTGCAGCTACCAGGTGATGTTAGAGCTTAGACTGCACAGCAGCAAGGAACCAGCAGCCTGATAATTCTGGCCATTGGGATAGATTAGCATCGGTACAGTGTAAACGGCCAAACGCTTACAAACACCAACAAACACACACCCTTGACTCTCAGGGTTAGAATGAACTGGGAAAAAGATCCGGGACAGCTTAGCAAAAAGCAAATCACTGGAGAGAGTGGAGTTCATATGAGCAGAGAAAGCCAACTCTTCTTATCACTGGAGAGAGTGGAGTTCATATGAGCAGAGAAAGCCAACTCTTCTTATACACTGAAGAAAAAATACATGATCAACAGAACACGGCTATAGCCACAGTTTTAGAATTACAGAAATTCCAAGTAAGAGTATCTCCTACCCTGAAAAAGCCATCAAAATGTATACTTTACTGAATTTTTGGTGGTGATGTGCATCAAAATAATGATAAAATACTCGACTACTTCAATAGTTTTGCCCTGAATTTGTGCGGCTCCAGGTGTGTGTTACTTGCATCACATGACACAATGCGAGGCCCCCGGTGTGTGTTTCCCTTAACAAGTCCTGGATCTACAGCAACACTGTTGTGCACAGTACTCATTTTTCACAAAATTTGAATTGCACCCAAATTAAAGTCATATTTTTCAATACAATGATAAAATCTGTGATCATGCTAGTTTGCTAATGTTACCAAAACAGAGCGAGTCCTTTGTCCCACTTTGTTCAAAAGAACACAGGCTTTTTGCTGTGGCCACCAGTGTTTCAGACCTTTAGCAGAGGTTCTTTGTGGCTGAATGTTTGAAATATATATATATCTATATAAAAAAAATTTAATTCCCCACTCGCCCCCCCACTTTGGGGCGGTCTTATATTCCTTCCTTCATGCTCGGGTCTTTTACCAGAGGCCTGGGAGCTTGAGGGTCCTGCGCAGTATCTTAGCTGTTCCAAGGACTGCGCTCTTCTGGACAGAGATCTCAGATGTTGTTCCTGGGATCTGTTGGTCTTGTGCTTTTATTGTGTTTACTCAGTCAGGGGAATCACTGCTGCCATAACTAGAGGTGGGTTTCTAAGGTCACTTCATACATGTATGACCCAAAATAAATTGTCTGCTAAAAGACTTCTTAAAAGACAGACAAATACACACACTTGTGTGGTCTTCTGACACATTCTGACACTTTTTATATTGTTTTTGTTTTTCTTTGTCTCACAACGTCAAACACACCGCCATGGAGTACTGGATACACTCAGCTGAGTCTCCTGAGAAATAAATGTTAATATAAACTCTCACAAACATATATCTTTGTGTTTTTGTGTCATAAATGAGGAGGAAACGAGTGGATATATAGACCCATACATCTGTGGCATGGACAGACAGATTTATACTTCATTTTTTCTATATTTACTTTAACCAGGAGCTGCAGCGCCCCAGAGGAACAAACATTTCTTGTAGGAGGGCATGCAGATAAAAAAACAGCACCATCACACATTCTCTCAGTCATAACAGATCAATACCAAAATGCAACATTGCCTTGAATAAAGCAGCTCTTGGACTAGTTCATGTAGTGATGCAATGGGCAGTGGTCTGGGAGGGCTCAGAAGTTGTAGGAGCTGACCTTGAGGATTGGGCAGAAACATGGTAAAGTGTAGGAAAATGCTGAAGAATGAGAGAATGAGTAGGTTGCAGAAGAGCAACAGCTGGACCAAGAGTCGGAGGCTGCTGAGAATAATATGTCCGCAAATGCTGCTGAATACAAGGCTCAGTCATTTTGTATTAGAAGTGTTTGAAAGTTCAACTGCCTCTGAATTCCTAAAAGATTTTTGCAAGGTGTCCTTTGGGTGTTTGCTGAATAAAAGATGTGATCAAATAAGTTTTGCTGAGGTTCCTTTTTTATGTGCATCAAAACAACAGCACCAACTTGGTTGTCTGTTATTGTGATTTACTCACTGGAGGCAGATATTTAAAGACCCTAAAGCTGAATTTATAGCTGCACTAAATCTAAAAACTGTTGATGTGGGAGGAGGTAGCCTGTAAGAATCAGGTATTTATGTTATGACTTACTTCATCTTCACAAGAACTGACAGGTGTCCTACTCTAAATAAAGCTTGAACTTGATAATAAAAAGTTATGCTAGCCTGAAGGATGTATCTTTTTGTGGCTACATATCTTTGAGTGGCTGTTAAGCGAGCAAAGTGGAGTTTCTTCCCGCGCCGTGACCCGTCTCTCTGCGCCCTTCTACTTCACTTTTACCTCTGAAACCCAAAGCTGTCCACATCGTTTAGTGCTGACGCCGAGCAAACGAGACACCCTAGCCCCGAGCTGAATATGCATGCAACGCCATGCATTTCTGTGGATGCTCGCAGTTTAATGGTTTCAGCACCGCGTTGGTGAACAGCGCCATACGCCGCCGAAGCGCAGCTGCAGCTGGTTCCGAGGCGCAGTTTGACAGGCCGAGCCGAAGAAAGACTCTTTTATCTCTAATCAAATCATCAGCCCCGAGGATTCAACTCAGTGAGGTTTCCCTTCCTCTGATTAGACCTTGTAAAAGCATTTCGCTTGTCCTCAAAAGGAAAAAGAGAGAGAGGGAACGGGCTGGACCAGAGGACACAGGAGAGAGAAACTGACACAAATATGTTGTTGGTGGTTCATGCGCGGACATCTTGAAGTCACACACGCTAAACCTTGCAAATAAAGTCTATCCAATTTGCTACTCGACTACAACAAAAAGAAGAAGAATGAAAAAAGAGAAGCGAGAAAAGAGCGAAGAGATGGTGGTTGCCTTTCAATTCGGAGTTACTCAAGCACAGCGTGGACAGAAGTGTCTCCCTATATGCCAGACCCACACACGGACACGGGCTGCATATTACAGGAGGCAGGACTCGGCCCGGTGCAACCCCGAGAAGAAAGGCACGCACACACACTCAGTCACGCACACGTACACACATGCAAAGTGAGAGAGAGAGAGAGAGTGGGGTGAGGAGGAGGAGAGGCAGAGAGAGGGAGTGATCGGGTGAGTGTTTCTTCCTTGAGAAAGAATCTGTACCACTTCAGCCTTAGCTGGACCTGCTCTGGATGGATTTACCATCTCTCCCTTCTCACGCCGCGGAATTTCATTCACAAGAAGGCTGACTTTAAACTCGGTGCCAGTCAAGAAAGAGCAGAGAGGAAGAAAAAGGGGGTCAGATGTTTCTCTTTCTTTCCTCTTCGACGTGCGTGAAGCGGACGCGCACCTGCAAGAGCGTCTGCTTCTCTTTTCTTTGCTGAGAGCCCCAAATTGGGGTGCTGCCGCTGCTTGGCTGAGGCTACATACACTTTTCAGACAGAACCAGTGGACTGGTTAAAACATTTAAAAAGAGAGAGAGAAAAGAGGAGGAGGGTGAACAGGAGAGAAAAAGTGTGTGTGTTTGTGGGTGTGTGTGGACGCGAGACTGGATGGATTCCTCTCTTCCTCTGTCGCTCCACAGGCGCTCGTTCGTTTATTTAAGCCCGACCGACGACAGCATGCCGAGCGCAGACTCCAGCGGCAGCGCTTGGTCAGTATAACATCTCTGTCTCTGTGTATTTCTCTTTTGTCTCTGTCTGCTTGTAGTTCTCTCTCATACACTCACGTGTACACACATTACAAAAACAGGTCTAAAGCTGTTCTCAATTTAGTCCCTTTTGCATACGCAGGCAGAGACTTCCTAACAGAGCACAGGACTGAGACGTGCTATATCGCAAAGCGGTCTCACCTGCTCAACATCCGTGCGCAACCCGACCATAGCGCCCACCGGGACATCGCCGACACCCAGGACCTGACTGTAAAGAACCCACTACATGGGCCCCAAACCCCGTGAGGTCTGCGGGATGGCTTGCAGCGCGTGTTACTACCTGGTTATCAGCTCCACGCACCTGAGCAATGGACACTTTCGGCGCGTCAAGGGGGTCTTCAGAGGACCGCTGTGTCCTACTGCAGCCAGTGATTCACCGGTAGGAGGACACACAGGCCTTGATCGATTACCCTGTGTGTGTGTGTGTGTGTGTGTGTGTGTGTGTGTGTGTGTGTGTGTGTGTTTGAGAGGGAGTTTGTGCTTTTCTTTTTATTTATTTTGAGTCATTGAGTTTGTAAACGACCCCTAAGCTAAGTGAAGTTCTTTTCCTCTTTTCTTTTCTTGTGGCTAGTTTAGATCGACCTTAGGAAATATGTGTTATCACTCGAACTTCCTAACAAGTATAGTAGACAAAAAGTGTGTTTGTATGCGTGAAAACTGTGTGGAGGATAAATTAGAGAAGAAGACCTATCAGATCCAGTGGCACTGTCGTCTACAGAAATGGGGAAGTGGATGACAGAGGTGGATATTTGATGTTAGATGATCTTTTCTCTTCTTGAGCCATAAAATATTTTTGTTAGAGGACTAGATGAATATTTCAGACAGATGAGAAGCTGGGTATCCAACCATGAAGCCACTGTTCCTCCTTGTCTCCTTCTCTCACATCTATGAGTAACCAATTAGACAAATCAAATTACATTAGCACTTTCAAGGAGATGAGTTGCCTAAAATAGTTCTAATTTTCTGGGGAATATTTCTTAGGTGTGCGAAACTGTGCATGTATCTGTGAGTGCATATATATGTGCGTGTGCACTTGCAGAGAGAGAGAGAGTGAAACAAGGCAGAGAAAGCAGTAATAATGCCAGTACATGTAAATATGTACACAATATTTTGGACTGTGTTGGATTAGGGAGTGTTTGTGTGTGTGTGTGTGTGTGTGTGTGTGTGTGTGTGTGTGTGTGTGTGCTGTAGATTCAGGAGCTGCTTGGAGGGTCTCAAGTAATCACACATTATTCATAAGCTCTTAATGTGAGAAGAGACAAAGTGGCAGAGCTGATGACATGTTTGATGAGAAAGGAGGATGAGAGCAGCTGGTATGTGTGTATGAGTGTGTCTCTGTGAGCATGTGTGTGTGTGTGTGCGTGTGTGTGTGTGTGTTAGTGCCAAACCATACTCAAGTCATTACCCGTCTGTCATGTTCGGCCTGCACTATGTGATGGGAATGAACGAACAGTGCTGAGCAGACACTGTCAAACTGGCAGAGATGCTGCAAAGAGTTGCATTCACAAACATACTTGCAAACTTTTGGACACACTCTCAAAGTCGTTCATACACGTTGTATAGTGTATATTTCCAAACAGGCCACAATAAATGAGGTAATCACTGTATATATATTCTATATATACAGTATACGATTTCTACAAATTTAGGCTCCCCTTTAAGTTTGATCATTGTGGTCATCTGTCTCAAGGCCCATTCATCTCTCCCTGCAGAATCATTATCTCTGCAACAGGTTTAGTCTTGTCTCAAAAACAAGCCTATTTCTTCACAGAAACTCTAAGTGAATGTTTTTGAAGCACACTGGCTCCATTAGGCGTATCAGCAGTTCATTTAGATGAATGGTGATTTTGATGACAATGAATACACATATCAGGCAGCTGCTAATTTCTGTTCATTACAGCATGTCATAAAACTTTATTTGAAGATATTTGCCACTTGTCTGAGATAGGTGATTCATCAGAATGCTTCAGGTTTTGCTAATTATAGTTAGAGTGAGGGTCGAGTATTAAAACATAATACTTTTGGAGCACCGACAAAAATCTGGCCATTGCACTGAGTAATTAAAGGTTTATGTTGGTAGCAAATGCAGAACTGTGAACAGAAAGCTATTTCAATAATTGATTAATCAGTTCAGCACCTTTTAAAGTAAACACACATTGCTGGTACCAGGTTCTCAAATGTACTGTATGTAAAGAGAATGTGACGTTGGCATCATCATCATCGTCGGTAGGGGATGCTTCGACTACGTCCAAAGAGTGCCTTTAGTGATCAGTTTGAGCACAAACAAGAGAGAAATCGATTCATCTACAGCATTTGTGTCATCTGCCGACAGCTGCTAGTTAGCGTTAGCTCCCAAACCAAGAGCTGAGATCAGGGTGCAGTCATTTTTTAGTCTGTCACTCTTGTAGACAAGATCTCCAGGTAGTAAGTGAGGAAGCTACAGTCAGCTAAGTCTATCACAGTCACTAAAGTGAGTTCTCAGTGATTTAAGCTTCTTTTTTTAGCCAAACAGAACAAGAATGTAGGTAAATACAATGTGTACCCACCCCAACATTCAACATGGCATAACGTATTTTATTCAGGCAAAAAAATTTTTTTTTTTACCACACAGCAAGCAATGTGGCATATTTGGTTACATGAAAATGAAGTTTTGAAACATTTATGTTCCTTAAATAACATATTTTTAAAAGTGTTATTTTAGTATTAGTACCAAAACACAGACATTGCATTGGCAAAATGTTCACTTTTTTTGTGTTAGGATTCTAAATTTAATTATTTAAATCATATTTATTGGCAAAGTATGTTTATGGAATGAGTCTCCGGTACAGCGGCTCTCCTCTAGAGAGACCATTCAACCGAAGCAGCCATCTGTGGCGCCGTTATTCACACACATACATACACCAGTGTGGCCACCAGGAGCAACTTGGGGTTCGGTGTCTTGCTCAAGGACACTTCAACATGTGAACTTGGGAACTGAACTGCCAACCTCTGGGGTAAGACACAACCACGCTACCTCCTGATCCATAGCCGCCACTTGGATCAAGGATCAGGGACTATGAAATACTGTATGCACAAACAGTACTGATCCATGTTATCTCTACTCTAGTTTGGCAGTCTTGTCATTGGAGGAAAATCATAAATGTTGCTGATAACATTAATGAGTAAGTCATGAGAGTGTGACAGTGAGTCAACATGCACAACACCAGAAACCTGAAATTGCTGAAGGCTGGAAACTACACCAGCTCCAGGGTCTTAAAGGTGCAGCTGTATGGTAACTGACCTCCATGTGGAATGAGGCAAGTAAAAATAGAGGTTCCCGTTATGTTGAATACAATTTTTTCTCTCCAAGCTGCGGGCAGTTTTCATTCACGGTAGGAAGGACATCATTTACCCCCAAGGCCATGTCCAATCTAACACAAATAAATCTACCGTGTTGGAAAATGCTTGCTAAGTAGGAATAGAAGGTCAAAAAAAGAAAGAATAAAGAACAAGATGCACTTTCAAATTATAGATCTTAGTTTAGACATTGGCCAATTTATGGGCCTGTCAGAGTGATAAACAGGCTGTTCCTGTGGTCAAGTAGTTCAGAAGTGACCTCTTGTGTCAACCAGGAGCGAATGTATTTAACACTCCTCGTCAAAACTGTTAGACATGCTGAGCAGCATCCTTTGCTCCTGTCCATCTCAGTGTAGAGGAACGATGCCATGCCAGCCCACACAACAGCTGTTAGCTCTTTAATTTCGCTTAGATCAGTCAAGTACAAAGGATTTTACAATTGGTAACAAAGGGTAATGGCTTGTGACTTCACTTGATAAAGTACTGCTGCATTAAAACACCATGGTAAGGAACACCCGTATTGACACACAGCCCAATATTTTTCTTTACAACAAATTGTCTCATGTTTGTTAAGGGTTTTCTGTTTTGCTGTTTAGCTGGCATCCCTGCAAAGTGCTATGGTATGTCTAGATTAGGATTTTCTTCATTACTACTTTATCACCACTAATTAGTCATTGTGATAGGTCTCTTGGACGTGTCTGAGTTTTGGTTCCCGTATGCATATTAGTGCTTAATCATCACCAGTGAGTCATTCTTCAAGCTCTCATTAACACTTCAAAGTTTTTTGTTCCCGGTGTCAGTGCAGAGGGAGGACAGGAGGAAAGATGTAGCAACGGAAAGGTGTGTGCAAAGAGGACAGATACAGCTCTAATGCATCCCTCAATTAGACAGATACACGCTTTCGATTTCTTTTCCTGTCACTTGTCCAAAAATCCTCCAGTCCCTCTCCTTGTCTGCTCATTTCTCTTTAGAAACACCTCTGCTGTAGAATATTGTAGCCTTGTGTCTGTGCATACACTCCTAGTCTGTTTTATTTCACTGCTGTTGCAGAAAACAGATGAATCACGGGCTATACAGCACAGTGTCAAAGTGAGGGCAAATGCGCTGGAGTGTATGAGTGTGTATGTGGCTGTGACTCTGTGTTTGCACCCTCATGTTTTCATTGATTCCTCAGGGAGCTGAACGGTGTTTATGTAAATGAGGTGGCATTTAAACATATGCCCTGAACAATTATCTGAAAACAACTGTTTAGCTGTACAAAAACACAACCAGAGTGAGTCAAGTATTCAGCTGCAAAAATTAAGCCATCATGAGGGGACAGAGGTGATATGAGCCAACTGGTTGCCATTTGGTGTGCCAGTGTGCTTGCAGCTATAAACACGACACCCAGGAATGTTTGTGCACTTTTAATGATGATCATAATAATAAGCGATACAGGCTCGGTATCAAAGATTTCTCAGGGGACGTTGAAGCTTGTAATTGCATCTTGACATTTGTGAAGTTCAACAAATGCCAGAAAGAAAGAAATTTGTTAATATTGAGTTTAAGATGAAAAAAAATACAAGCTTAAAAACAGTTGTACAGTTGTGTTTTGTGTCACCAGAAAAGCTATTTCAGAGTCAAGGCTCCTTATGCCGCAGTCGCTCACATTCGTAAAGTCTAATGTTAATGCACACAAACACACACACCAGCTCAGCCTTCAGGTCCTGATGGAGCAGTTTGAGAGTGGAGCAGGTGAGTGCTGCTGAATACTAACACCGCTAATGTCCTCCATCACAGTTTACACTCAACACTCTGGAGACAGTGCGTGCGTGAGTGTCTGCTTGGGAGAAAGGTGGATAATTGGGACAGATGGGTGAGATAGGATGAGGAAAAGAGGAGGAGCTAGGGGAGAGCAAGACAGTTGGCTTTGATTTTTAACACTCTCACGAGCTTTTATTGACATTTCATTTAGCTAATGAATTCATTAGTGCTTCATAGCATAATAACTAGTAGCTGATAACCAGGATGATCCCCAGAGGACATGCACTGCCTTCACTCTGTTGTCTCAGTATTTTTTCACCCTTCTAAACTTTTTTCTTCCACTTCTGTTTCTTTTTTCTTTAACCCGAAAATTTTATTCCCTATTTGTGTGTGCTACATTGGGTAACTTGTAAATGAACCTGTTATTTAAGGTGACACAACCTGCCAGTCTCTCAGCAATAGTGCAGCATGCTGTCAGGAATAATGATGAAAAAGAAGGAGGTGCAGATGAAGGAGCACATTCATTTCTATCTCTGTTTAGATGCCTTTGTTCTTCTGCTTCAGTGTGGTCTCCAGTTTGTGGTGCTTGTTCACCTCTTAGATGAAGATGATCTTTAGTAAACTGGCTGACAAGTGATTCATTCTTCATCTGTATTTTTGACTTGCTGTGTACTGGAGACAAGGAAACACAGAAACAAGCCTGACCTGCGTGAACTGAGCGATCATTTAAATTTATTTTTCAGTCACTTAAAGTGTGGTTGGTTTCGCCCAGAGGACTTGTTTACTTGTACACATTTACAACCCTCCACTTCGACACAAACATTAAGAATTGGAAGCATTTATTTGTGTTTTGAGTCTGATGTGGAAGGATGTTTGAGAGGCTGAGTTGACCTGTGTGAGCTGTGCGCGGGTGGGTGTGTGTGAGCATGTTTGGAGGGTACAGTGTGGGCCGAGTGGATTTGGCATAGCTGCTTCTGTTGACTTAAAAATTTTATTTTAATCTGGGCAGACAACTTTAAAATGTAGATTCTGATAGCAGACACATGTTGTGAGCAACGCACAAGTTATCGCACATGCGTATACACGTGCACATGCACATGCAGACACAACAGATGGCCCAAACTCCTATTTTGTATATTACCTTGGGACAGATGTTTTGTCTGTGTGGTCATTAGCGATCGCAGCATCAGATAATTACCTGGAGACACACCAGCACATAAACACACACGCTCACAGACAATTAGTGAGTGTTTGATAATTACGGGATGTTTGATGAACCATCTGGAACACCAGCTCAGGTGAAAACTGAAAGACATGCTCACAACAGAATCAGACACACAAAAGCCTCAAATCATGATCATCAAAAGAGTATGATTACCCAAGTCCTGATAAAATGAAGATAGAGAGATGACATGTGAGAGCTGAGGAGATGAAAGCGTTTTTGTTTTACAGTCATTTGGGTGTCATGTTTCATTCAAGGCTTGCTCTTATCCTCTTGTATTGTCCAAGAGTGATTTCCTCCCTGCAGTCTGAACTCTGCGTCTTCTGTCTCTGTCTTTTTTCTTTTTTTAATTTGCCACTGCCTCCTGTCTCTTCCTCCATTCATTCCTCAAACGATACCTATGCTCTCATGCCCGTCTCCCTGACACCGCTCTTATCTCCCTCTGCTATTGCTTTTCCTCTCATCTCTCCAGCCCATTCATTTTTTAGCAGGTCATAGGTTCAACTGTTTAGGCATTTGAATCGTACTGTGTGTGGATGAGGCTCTGTGTCTGTGTGCATATGTGTGTAAAGTATGCCTGTACAGAGGTTTGTGTGTGTGGGTGATGGGAGTAATATTACTGTAGCAATATTGCTGAAAAATCCTTGAAGGAATGAAAGAAAAAAAGAGGGTCCATTTTATTTGATGTTCAGTTTTTCTATTTTTCCAATAACCTCCATTTCACTCTGAGACTAGGCCTCTGATTCAGCTCTTTTACCTGCTTTCATGTAAGAACAGATGTGCTGATGCACACATGGCTGCGCATGTTACACAGATTTGTACCTGTGTGCTTGAATGCCTGTGTGTGTCTTCAGCACCGACACGCAGACCAGGGCTAAGAGCAGCTCAGACAAATTAATTATCTCTTCTCTGGAGGAGAGAGATGACTCACTGAAAGACAAGTTGCGAACCAGCACCTTCTGGCTGAGCAGAAGCCCAGGAATTACTCAGAGCCTAGCGGAGACCACTGCTGAATAAAGTAACTTGAATTTCATCCTCAGTTTTACTTTTCATGTGCATAAGCTCGATTTATAAAAATAACTGCCACTGAAAGAAGTCAAGCAGGCACTTTGCATTTATAGATCAAAGTGGCAGAGGAATTTTAATGCATATGAACAAGATTCACTTTCCTGAAATCATTGACATACAGTAAGATCAAGGCGTTTGTGGTTTGCATTGATGCACCTTGCACAGAATAGGCTGCATACAGCACTTCTGGATACACCAGTACTCACCAGTGGTGGACAATAACTTAAGTACATTTACTCAAATAGAATTCTTAAATACAATTTTTGGGTATCTGTACTTTACTTGAGTATTTTCATTTTGTGCCATTGCGTACTTTGGTTTCACTACATTTTATAGGCAAATATTGCACTTTTTATTTGACTACATTTATTTTATAACTTTAGTTATATAAAAATGACAGTGTAATCATAAGACTTTATTGATCTCTAGTGAAAAATTCACATGCTACCCAGCAGTAAGTCGCATTATAAGCATATAAGGTAGTTAAAATCAGCTCCACTTTTACGAGCTGCAACATTAAATGTGATGTGGTGTACACAATACATCCATCCATTATCCATACTGCTTATTCCTGATTAGGGTCGCAGGGAGCTAGAGCCAATCCCAGCTGACACTGGGCGAGAGGCAAGGTACACCCTGGACAGGTCACCAGTCTATTACAGGGCTGACATGTAGACAAACAACCACACACACACACACACTCACACACACTCCTAAGGGCAATTTAGTGTTGCTAATTAACCTAAACCTGTACGTTTTTGGATTGTGGGAGGAAGCTGGAGTACCTGGCACAGGGCGAACATGCAAACTCCACACAGAAAGGCATTGAGTTGGCCGAGGTTTGAACCCAGAACCTCCTTTCAGTGAAGAACCACTGCTCGACCATGCTGCTGTACACAGTATGGTTTCAGTAATTACAATCCAAAAATATGATATACATTAATGTTAAATGTGCCATTCTTCATAATGAGAACTTTTACTATTAGTACTTTAAGTACAGTATGTTGTGATGCTGATACTTGTACATTTACTTAAGTAACTTTTTGAACACCAAACTTTGACTTGTAACAGAATATTTTTACATCATTGTATTCCTACTTTTAATGAAGTAAAGGATCTGAGTTCCTCTTCCACCACTTAAATTGTTTTCTGTAAATTAAATAGTGGGGGAAAACAGAATCCAACTTGATTATAGGCATATTTTTAACAGTGAGGTGAGGCTTTCATGTTTCTGCTGCCTCAGCCACAACCATTTACCTGCTGCCTTTCATCGTTTCCCTCTGACCCAGACAGACAGACCTGCAGCAAAATATGCAGTAAAAAGTCAATGTTAAAGTCAAATATTCAGAGAGATGAAAGGGAGATTATGGCGCTATTGCCTTACCTGTTCATGTACTGCTCTGTGTGTATGTGTTATACAGTAGAATACACTTACACAAGGGGGGTAGCAAGTGAGCAAGCATGGCAAAAATGAATGTAGTATTGTAATAACATTGTGTGCGCTCCCATGTGTGCTCATTCTGGTGCTTCCATGTATATGTATCACAGCAGATAGGACCTGCTACTGTAGGTCATTCTGATAGCACAGGATCCTGCATCAGTAACATTGTATCACATTATATCAGACACCTCCACCAGACTTGCAAGCCATGATGCAGGCACTAATAATTCATGCTGTTTGCTTCAACCAGCCTTCACATTAGCCGTGATGGAGAGAACAACCCATCCCAATTATCATGAGCAGCAGCATTCCTGTGTTTAGCAGATTGAAGATGCCAGGCGCTCAGCTTAGTGTTGTGCAGAAATGTCCTAGCTGCATGCTGCCAGGATGGCAGGATCACAGTGGTCTGCAAGCAGCCTCCAGCAACCAGCCACCAAGACTTGGCTACCTCTTTTATATGGACAGGGTGACTGTTTCCTCTGCCTGTTTCTGTATATAGGCTTGTTGTGATTGTTCATTTTTGCATGAGTTAGCTAGGTGGCATCTGTGCCTTTGCTGTGAGGTATATTCTTACCCTGTGGTACAGGATTAGTTGCAGCACTGAATGGGAAGACATGGAAACAGCAGGAGAGGAAGAAAATAGAGTGAGAAGAGAAGAGAGGAGAGAAGAGAAGAGGAAGGGAAACCCCGCAAAGACTAGAAGAAATGTGCTGGTATATTGTGTGTGTGTGTGTGCGTGTGCCTGCATGTCATGGGTATTCATCAGTTTCCCTACCATTCTCTACTTTTCCTCTGCCATAAAACCCAGAGGCAAGAAGTAAACACAAACTGTAAGATCTCCTTCTGTCTGCTTCTTTTTGTTTCTCTCTCTCGTCTTTCCACGTGTAAAGCTAGCATTTAGTTAGCATATGTTTTTGTGTGCACTGTCAGCTACATATGCAAAGTATGTCTGTCACCTAGAAAAGGGAAACAAATGCACTGCGAGGTCCAGAGGATGTGGAACATGTTGTCTTTCATTTCTAAGATGACTGTTGTCACAGCTGTGGAGTACTTGTCATGAACAAGGTAAGCCCAGTTGTAAATTCAGTGTTTGAAGCTCAAGTTAAGTCACCTCTTCCAGGCATGACAGAAATGTGTGTTTTTCAGAAACCTTTTAAAAAGAAAAAAAAAGCAAGAGCCATGCACATCACAAAGCAAGGCAAAACCTATGAACTTTGTTTGTGTTGCTGCATGTGGGAGCGTGTTTGTGTTTATGTGTGAGCGTGTGAAAAATAGCAGTGTGTGATTTATGTAAATGAGTGTCATTGGCCGAGGAGGAGGCAGAATTCCCAGGCCTGATGAGTGGCTTAATGATTCATCAGCCTGGCCGAGGCAGGCATCAATAATGGATGACAGAGTGGGTCATGCAGGATTGCTCGCCCCTTGATTAAAGTGCTCCACGGCTAAACGCCTCACTTCCTCCCTCTTCTCACCCTACCTTCTGCAAGGATAATGTGCTGTACATGCACCCTGCGCACACACACGCACACACCTCTTCCTCACTTTCTTTCTGTACAGCTTAATGTCATCTCACCTCTCACGTGCTTAATAAGCACTCAGCCCTTCATCATCTCCTCACTCTGTTTCTTTGGACTTAATCCAATCATAATGAGTGAAAGAGGGAGAGAGAGAGAGGGGACAGAGAAAGGCAGAGATAGAATGGTAGAGGGGGAAAAAGAAAATGGAAAGCGTGGGAGAAAAGAAGAGAAAGCCTCAAATGAATGCTTTATGATTTCTCTGTACAGAAATGGAGCCTTTCTCTCTGGAGATAAGACAAGAACATAAATGTTCTTTCTTTCCCCTCCACACAGAGCAGAGGGAGTCGTTCTCTCTCGCTCTTTCTCTCTCTATAAGCTGTATGTGGGTGTTAGTGTGACAGGACAAATCTCTGTCTATTAGGAGACATAAACCTCTAAACCCTGAGCTACACAGCCATACATACTAATGCAACCATACTGAGGACTGGATAGAAGTTGGGAACGATAGCAAGGACACACAGAGAAAGGAAGAGATGTGGAGAGCAGGATACTTAAAGCTGAAAGATTTCTGGTGGGATTTCAATCCCTGATCAGGATGGGGTCTTAAGTGCTACACAATCTCTAAGTATAGGAAAACCAGCTTTAACAAAACTCGACTGTTATATACCACAGAGGAAGTTTGTGTGTGTCTGCATGAATGTGATGGTGTTTCAACCTTCACATCTGTAGCAGCTAGCCATGCACTCATACTCTAATGTGCCTGGGAAAAGATCACTTAGTTTTATTGGACACACTCGTGTCATCCCCTGATAGCACGAATGAACCACACAGTGTGAACATGCACACACACAAATGTTCCCCCGCACTGGAAAGCTTCAAAAGAAACTGCAATCATCACCGCCTGAAAGAGAGCAATCATTCCTCAATTCACCGACAACAGCAACCAATCGTTCTCTCTCTCTCTCTCAGCCACCCTTCCCTCCCCTTCCGTCTATCACAACCCTCGCTCATCATCTGGAAGTTTCTCGGTTGGCAGGACTTAGCCAAGCACCAAGAGTGTAGTGTGTAATCTTGCACTTTATTAATCCTGTTCTTAAAATTTGTCACTTCCCAAGCTGATTACCTTCATCACCTTAACATTTCAACATGTCTTTCATTCTAATCTGTGTCATCACACTCTGACGGATTACAGTTCAAGTCTGATCATCTGAACAGATAGTAAAGCAATCCTCTTTGAAGACTGTCACTCACCAGAATATGATAAACAGCATATGTGTGTACAGTACAGAATGTGTGTTTGATGTAAATGTATATCAATTCATCCATGCGGGGGTTTTGTTGTGTTTGTAATTTAAATGTTCAAAGTGCATGGTCTATATAATTCTAGTTTTCTGCCAGCTGGGAGAGGAAAGCATTTTAATAATGGAGATGACATTTAGCAAGAGAGGAGAAAAGCCTGACAAGCGCACAGATGGAAGGACACATAATTGTCAAGTGCTTTTAATGCATGAGAGAGGAAAACAGATACAAAAGTGAACCTGAGAGAATGTCCAAAAATATTATAAAACACTGCATTAATAAAAAAAGACCTGAAATAAATGAGAGGTGGCGTGATAGGAGAGGAGAGGGTAAAAGGATAAGAGATGTTCAGATCTCACCAATTTATCTATCCGAGGCTCTTCTCGTGTTATTTTCACCCCAGAGGGCATCTGTGGGGAAAGTGCCAAGGAGGAAAGAGTAAAGTTCATCTCCGTGTACTTTATATTGCACCTACCATCCTCTTCTTCCTGTAATTGGTTTGTGATGTTCCCTTTAATGTGTTCTAAGAGAAAGGGAAGAAAACCTTTGTTTTTTAGAGACACAAATGCAAGTCCCTGTAGAGCGCAGTGAATGAGTGATAGGATCATAAAACTAGAAGACACAGAGGAAACCACAATGTGCAGAACCCTGGGGTATTTTAGAAATTTGCATGTATGCGTTGATGCATTTTTGCTTCCATCTTGATCCCACCCAACACAAAGTTTCCCCACAAAACAGTTGGAAACGAGTATGGGTCCTGTTTGTTCAAGTGGAAAAAAATGTCTTAAGATGTCCTCTCCTTTATTTGTCTGTAAGATTGCTCTGCCCTGGTGAATCAGTTTAAGCCAGAGGCTGAGCTCACATTATATTCAGAATGGCATGAACACCGAGGGGGAGGATGTTGAGAAGTGGCCAGATTTTAAATGTGGCACCAAATAGGATTCATCAGAGATACAGCACATGAATAACCCCGTGAAAGCTTTTGATTGGGGAGGAGAGATAGGGAGAAAGAAGTCAGGGAGGGTGGACAGATCAGTGGAGGGGCTGTCTGCCCTTACATTGTGAAGGACAGGGAATTAAAATTTGTATCTCTTGCTGAGTGAACGTTTGGTTGAGCCTGGTGACTAATCATAGATTTATGACTTCAACAGGACAGCGGGTGCCATTTGTCCAGGCAGCAGGCGCTCCAGCAGACTAACAGCAGCACAGTTATTTTGAGGCTCGTGAACACCCCTCTTTATATTTTGATGTGATTTGTCATTCTGGAGTCAGAATCCTGCAGTTTTCTCTTTTTATAGAGAAGTTTTGGTCAGTGGCCTGCAGATGTGTTTAGAGGAGATTTATTTTTAACAGAGCAACTCTAACACATTACGCTACTGTAAACAGAGTTGATAAGCGGCACTTACTGTGCAGCCTGTAAATATTTAGATAGTGACATGATTTTTGATGTACTTCAGCCTATTAGATTAAAAATAAAGCAATGACTATAAATTTAAAGAGCATATTTTCAGCTTTAAGTGTTTATATTTGAATTGAGCAGTGTAAAAATACAGAATTCCACACCCTTTAGAAGGGCTAGGGATCCTAAACAGGCAAGGCAATCAAGACACTTTTAAGGCAAAACAGAATAATGTTCTTAAGTGCCAAGTCAGTCACCTGGCTTCAGTCCAACTGAGCATCTGTTTCATTGCTGGAGATGAGACTACAAGAAAACAGCCCCTGAGATTGCTGCAGTACAGCTCTGACACAGTATTACCAGGAAAGATCCTAAATGTCTATTGAGGTCTGTAGGTTGTAGTTTTCAATCTGACAGCAAAGAACTGGCAACCAATCAATCAATCAATCAAAATTTATTTATATAGCATGTTACAACAACATCTGGTTGACCAAAGTGCTTCAGACAAGAAAAAGAAAGAGCAAATTAAAGCCATTAAAACGGAAAGTAAATAATAAACTAGAATAAAACCCAACAACAATAAATATCAGACTACATTAAGGATCAAATGCCATAGTAAATAAAAAGGTCTTAAGGAGAGATTTAAACACAGCCAATTCTGTAGCAGATCTAATATTAAAAGGCAAATCTTTCCAGAGCTTTGGGGCCACAATGGCAAAAGCCCTGTCGCCTCAACATTTGTTGACGAGACCTTGGGATCTCTATAAAATACAAGGATGAAGCTCTAAGAGATCTTCCTGGAGCATGCTATTAAATGAGATTGCTGAGGTACTGGGGTGCCAAACCATTTAAAACCTTAAAAACAAACATCAGTAACTTAAATTCAATTCTGAAGGGAACCATGAACCAATGAAGGGAAGCCAGTTCAGGTGCTAAACCAGATACATTACCATTAGTAATGTTTATATTGAATCACACAGTTGCTTGTAATTCCCAAATGCTTTACCTGATTTTGATGTTAACACCCTTAAATTAAAGGCTCATGTAAATGATTTTTATACCTGAAGATCAGTTTACTTGCTATGAGGAGTATTGCAGTAATTGTATGTCTTATATGGCTCTAAAGAGAGCTTTTTAAATCGTAAATAAATCCATATCATGTTCTCTGGGTTGTCCCTAATTGGACTGAAGACTTAGCAGAAAGCCTGCATTACAAATTGGGGGCTTAGAGTTGAAAGGACATGCGTATTTACCAGGCTGGGAGGGTCTAATAGAAGGCACTATTGAGTTACAGTAATGAGAAATGGAGGATCCAGGGACCAGAAGTCAGGATATCTCTGCCTCTGCTTTCCGGTTATTTCTATTTGTTTCTTGCAAGTCTTACAATTATCTATGCAATACTATATCACTGAAATACCCCCTTTGCACTGGGAGTTGTCTGATAACTCACAGTCATTGTCCCATTTTAAAAATGCCATATGCTGGAGTACACAGCCATATGCATACTCTCCCACAGTGGTAATATAGAGCATAATTTACAATTAAATGCAAACAAAAGAATTTACTGCAAAGGACACAACACAGACCTTCAGTTTAGAGATCACATCCAGGGAGAAGCACTCCTCACCTCCACGAGGCAACAAAGGGCACAGGGCAAATTAGCAAACATAATCTCTTCATTATTTATTTATTCAGTTTGTTTCTTGCATGCTGCTAAACCTAAAAGGTCAGAGCAAAACAGAACATTTGGCTGTATTTTGACAGGAGGAAAAGGAAAAGAATTAGACAAATTCTGGTGATTCATGGTGTAGGCCTGTGCTGATGCACAGCAACAAGATGAGTCATTATACACCTGACACAGGAACACTACAATACACCTTGTACTGTTCCATGTTTTTGTAAAGACATATTCTGAATTAGTTTAGCCTGTCCAGTGTCTCTTTCACAGAGTTGGTTGCCGGCAGTTAGGGAGACGGTGTCTGACACATCTGTCCTTTTGGCTGCAACTAAACCCTAATGACACCATCGATGGTCAACACATCTGTGGTTCTGGCTATTCGAAGCCCATGTACTTGTTTTGGCCTCATATAATAATCTGGAGCAAACAAAGATACGCAAACACATACACACCAGGACACACAGACAGATGCACATATGCAAAAACATAGGCTGGGATTTACATGTACACATCACATGCACACACATCAAATGAATAAATGGGTGGGTACTGGCCATGGAGGCATATTAAAGGCAGTCAAGGGTGCAGTCAGTGGGGCTGCAAATATCAGCTCATTAACACTCAGCTATCCCGTTTGGCAGTCTGGATTTGTGTGTGTGTGTGTGTGTGTGTGTGTGTGCATGAGTGTTTCTGCAGCTGAGGTCTACAGGTCATTACAGTAACAAGTAACTTAGCCATCAAGGCAGCTGTCATTAGCTACAGAAGAATGACCAGAAATCACACCGCCCCACCAAACTCTCGCACATGTGTTTGATGGAGAGAATCATAGCAACGCTTTAGAGTCAGAAAAGAAAACAGAGTAGCAGATATATGTAAACAGATGGGGGATGAATTTTTTGTTAATTACCAGTAACTTTTTTTTAAACAACAAATGGAATTGTTTCGATTCATTACAATGGCCAGGTCAGGGTGATAATTATAGCTGAAGAGAATTGGACTTAATTGGGTTTGATAAACATTTATGAATTGTTTATTGAGATATCTTCACAAGGCATGGTAGCAATCAAAGGTTCTTTGAATTCCAAAATGTCTCTTGCTCACAGTTTGTCCCTGTACCTCTCCTCTCCTCCCGAATTCTGAATGAATGAGCATTGTGTGGTCTTATAACTTAGACCTTAAGGGCCGTCCTTGCAATTATTTCACTGCTGTCAAACAAAACAGACTATTTTTCAGTTTATGAAGAGAGATCGCCTCACTCATTAGATGTGAAACTATTTAAAATTAATAAAATGCTTACATAGGCAGGCATCCCTGGTATTTTTGAGCTATTAAGACACTCAAAGGAAACACTACAAACCCCTGGAGGTCTATTCAATACTCTACACTGGTGAGGACATACTTATTATGTTGCTTCTTTTCAAGTTTCATCATTTTATATATCTTAATTATTACAAAAAAGTAAACACTAGACATGAATACAGTACATCCATCCATTATCTATACCTCTAATTCCTGAATAGGGTACACCCTGGACAGGTCGCCAGTCTAGGACAGACAGCACATACAGGGAACAAATCAAATCAAATCAAATCAAATTTATTTATACAGCACTTTAAAAACAGCATCCAGTTGACCAAAGTACTTTACATAGCAGAATAAAACCACAATAAATGACTAAAATAGAATAAATAAGATTAATGCAAAAAATAAAACAGCACAATAGCACAGATGACACACATTCAATAAATTAAAATTAAAAAGAATGCAACAGGCCCTATTGTGTATTAAAAGTCAAGGCAAATAAATATGTTTTAAGCAATGATTTAAAAGTAATGAGGTCAGTAGCTGACCTAACATCAAACATCACCCCTAGATTTTCTACAGTCGACTTCAGGTGTCGTGCTAGGAGGCCCAGGCCCTGGTTACAAGCAGTTAAGTTCACCAGGTCACCAAATAGCACACAGTCTTATTTTCATTGAGATTTAAAAAGTTAAGTGCCAACCATGATTTCAAGTCTGTCAGACAGTCAAACAACGGCTTTAATGACATCCCTCTTGTTGCCTTCAATGGTAAGTAAATCTGAATATCGCCAGCATAACAATGAAAAGAAAGGCCATATTTCCTTAAGACAGATCCCAGTGGGAGCATGTACAAAGAGAACAAAATGGGACCAAGCACAGATCCTTGGGGGACCCCACAGAAAAGGATAGTCGAGGATGACGAACAGGTACCAATATTAACAGTAAAACTTCTATTGGTGAGAGAAGATCTGAACCAGTTAAGAACAGTACCTTGAATTCCTACACACTGCTCCAAATGAGATAGGAGGATTTCATCCACTGTATCAAAGGCAGCAGTGAGATCTAAAAGCACCAATAAAACCGAATCCCCGGCGTCGCTAGCCAACAGGATATCGTTACTGATTTTTAATAATGCAGACTCAGTACTCTGTTTTGATTTAAAAACAGATTGAGATTGCTCCTCAATGCCATTGTCTGTCAAAAAAGACTGGAGTTGGATAAAAACAATCTTCCCTAGAACTTTAGACATAAAAGATAATTTAGACACTGGTCTAAAATTAGAGAACACTAAAAGGTCAAGATTAGGCTTTTTGAGAAGACAATCGCTTTTTTAAAAGCTTCTGGAACTGAGCCTGTCCTTAAACATAAATGAATTAGAGCCAGAAAGCTAGGCCCAACAGAGTCAAAAACATCCTTAAACAATCTAGTTGGCAAACAATCCAAAGAACAGTGAGATGCTTTGTGGTGCATGTGGTGAACCAGTTCAGATAGCATAGGCAAAAATACAGGCTCAAACTGATCAAAGACAGCAGGTTTGCCCGGGTGCGCCTGATAGAAAGAGGTGAGAAGGGCAGGATCTAAAATAAAGGAGCGGGGAATCCAGGAACGCGCCTCCGGACCATAACCCTCCCAGTCCACCAGATATTGGAAACCACGGCCCCTAGGGCGAACATCCAGGATCTGCCTGACGGTGTATGCAAGGCCACCGTCCACCTCCAGGGCAGGAGTAGGTGGAGCCAGTGGCGGACAGAGGGGACTGGAGGAGACTGGTTTTCATCTGTGAAACATGAAAAACAGGGTGAATACGGAGGGAATCAGGGAGCTTGAGTCTGATGGCAGTGGGGTGAATGATTTCCTGGTTGATGAAGGGCCCTAGGAACCGGGGCAAGAGCTTGGGGCAGGCACCTTTGATGGGGACATGGGCAGAGGAGAGCCACACTTGTTGCCCAACCTGATAAGTAGGAGCGGCTCGACGGCGGCGATCGGCCAGCCAGCTTGGGGCAGGCGCCTTTAATGGGGACATGAGCAGAGGAGAGCCACAGTTGTTGCCCAACCTGTTAAGTAGGAGCGGCCCGACGGTGGCGATCGGCCAGCTGTTTGTTCTGATCGGCCGTGTGCAGGAAGGCAGCCCTGGTCTCCGCCCAGACGGCCTGACAGCGGGAAATGTGAGACTTTACCGAGGGGACAGCAATGTCTGTTTCAGCAGAGGATAGTAGGGGAGGTTGGTATCCCAGGGAGGCTTGAAAGGGAGAGATACCAGTGGTGGAGCTAGAGAGAGTGTTGTGAGCGTATTCTACCCAGGGCAACAACTGGTTCCAGTCCTCAGGTGAAAAACTGGTGATGCAACGGAGGGCGTTTTCCAGCTCCTGGTTCAGCCGCTCAGCTTGGCCGTTTAGTGATGGGGGTGCCGTGGATATGAAAAACATGCTGAACCAGGAGCTGGGCGGTTTCAAGAGCTGAGGGGAGTTGTGGAAGGGCAGGGAAATGGGCGGCTTTGAAAAAACAATCGACTATGGTAAGAATGACAGTGTTGCCCTGGGAGGGAGGCAGGCCGGTGATGAAGTCTAGGGCAATGTGAGACCAGGGCCGACTAGGG